>NC_056733.1:1010661092-1010663592 GCF_019279795.1 Protopterus annectens | reverse complement strand
GAATTTGTATACACTAGTATGACACTGATATCAATAGCTATTTTCAGACCCAGCACAAGTGTTAAGAAAGCAGTTATGACAAAATACAAAAGTAAATGTAGCAGAAAAAAACATGCAAATATTTAAAAGGCATTCTTGCAAGTTTGTTAATCAGATATGTAATGTATTAACTATTTAATAATCCTTCATTTATAAAAGATGTATTGATTGAATCCATTTAATAAATGTTGCAGTTTAATAAATCTTGTGATAGATTGCTATAGCATAAATATATGTTGTGCTGAATTATATATATTATATATAACTACGTATTATTAGTATAATTATATTCATAATCATATAATAATCATATTATTAGTATATTATATAGTATTTGATAATATAACTACAATTATCCAGTTTTCGAGAGAAAAATTGCACAGGACACTAAGGATAATCACAAGGCTTTCTTTAGTTATGTTAGGAACCTGGGTGGTAATTCCCAGATATGCTCAGAATTAGTCCAAAATGACATAAAATACACCGAACCCACAGACATTGCCAACATCCTAGCTGACAGGTTCAGCGCAAACTTCTCCACCCCCCACCAAAAGGGCAAATATCTATCCCAGCAGAGTGCTGCCCCCCTGACATCTCAGATGCTCAGGTAAGAGCCGCCCTCTCCAAAGCAAAAAACACAACATCAATGGGTCCAGATGGTGTCCCGGGCTGCGTCCTACATGAACTCCAAGAAGAGCTAAACCCAAACATAAAAGTAATGTTCAATCTCAGCCTTACTACAGGATATGTGCCCAAAGAGTGGCGTACAGCAACAGTGGTCCCTCTCCATAAAGGTGGTGCCTCAACGGATCCTGGAAACTATCGCCCCATAAGCCTGACTAGCTTGGTCTGCAAAGCTATGGAAAGGATCATCATGGACCTCATAAATAAAGATATTGGGGACCTACAAACACTGGATCCTATGCAATTCGGCTTTGTTAAGGGCAGATCCTGCCTCTTAAACCTGGTTGATTTCTTTGAAACAGTCACCAAGGCCATTGACAAGGGGAAGGTGGTCCACACAGCCTACCTGGACCTCACAAAAACCTTTGATACAATACCCCACTCGGGCATTATAGATAAGCTCACCAGCTTAAATATAAACCCCTATGTCACTAGATGGATTGCAAACTGGCTCAAGGACAGAACCCACATGGTTAGAATTGCTGGAGCCATGTCAGACTCCAAACCAGTTACAAGTGGTGTCCCACAAGGCTCAGTCCTGAGACCTCTCTTGTTCAGTATATATTTCTCAGAGGTACAGGCCAACACGGAAGGACTGTGGCTGACCAAGTTCACTGATGACTGCAAACTGGGTGCCATAATTGACTCTTCAGCTGACACAAGCATCCTCCAAAAGGGCCTCATAGAAACAGACAACTGGTGCCAGAGCCATGGCCTCAAGCTAAATGCCAAAAAGTGTATAGTCATCCCCTTTGGAAAAAACAAAGTGCCCACAAATTACCACATAAGTGGTAATCCATTAAGTACAGAAGAAGTAATTAGGGACCTGGGGACCCAAGTTGATAACAATCTCTCATTTGACAACCACATGACCAAAGTGGTTAGAAAAACATTTTATATAGCCCAACTAATCATGAAGGGATTCACATCTAGATCAGGGGAGGTCATCGTGCCTCTTTACTCATCCCTCATCAGGCCCATAATTGAGTACAATGCCCCTTTTGGGATGTACCCCACCAGACACCTGCAGCAACTGGAAAGACCCCAAAAGTACCTCACCAAGAGGATCAAAGGGCTCAAACAGATGCCATATGCTGCCCGGTTAAAGAAACTCCAGCTCTACTCAGTGGCATACCGCCTGTTCAGAGGCGATCTGTGCTGACATATAAAGCCATGTCCAACCCGGAATTAATGGACATGCTGCACCTCAGAAAATCCAAATCCCATCGAGCTACGTGCTTGAGAGACTTGAACCTCAGCACCGAAATAAATAGGACATGCTGGAGGGACAGATTCATAACCCAGAGGCTCCCTTCACTCTGGAATAAAATCCCAGTCCAGGTTAGGCAGAGTCCCTCATTGACTCTCTTCAAGAGGAATCTTGATGAGTGGATGGGAGATCGTAGGTTTACCCCGGGTATCACTTCTGTGTCACTGTTAGACAGAGGCACAGTATACTAACCTCGAAAAAGGGCATAGCAAAATAAATTTAAAATGGGTGTCGAAAGCCAAAGACATTATGGCTAGGCTTATAAATGCGCTAAGGCAGATAGCGTAGTATGAACCTATGAACCTATGAAACTTGCATTTACATTCAAAGAAAAGATGTGAAAGAAGTAATTTGCTTTCACTTAAGCCATGTTTCAGATCCTGTGACTACATATTTGTAAACTGCAGACTTTTTAATCAAATACACCAAATTTATTGTATTCTTTGGCATAAACACTTTTAATAGCTTCCTTGTGAGGCCATGGTTTGCTTCATTCCTAAGAAAATT
>NC_056733.1:1010633592-1010651092 GCF_019279795.1 Protopterus annectens | reverse complement strand
TTGAATTTGGAAGGACAAACTTTTCCCAAAACATATGCAGGGTTTTCCTTTAAGGATTTTAGGAATCCCATGGGTTTTCTGGAATAGAGTTTTTTCTCAAGGTAGGGCCCCAAATTGGTACAAGGTTTTTTTAAAAAGAAATTTTTGAAAATTGGGAAGTAAATTTTTAACATTTAAAATGGGAAATGTTTTAAAAAAAATTCCTAATTTTCCTTGGGGGGCTGGTTGGTTGGGAAAGGTGGTTTCCCAATTTCCCAAAAAGTAATTTTTTTTAGGGTTTATGGGACAAGGGGGATATTTTTGGTTTTTTTTAAAAATTACAAAATTTATAATTATTAATAAATTAAACTGGGGGGGGTTCAATTTTTAATGACAGGCCTTACACCCCCAAAATACAAATGAAAAAGAAAATAAATTCCCATTCTTAAGGTTTTTGATTTTTAAAATAAAAATGGGAATTCCCCAATTTTCTTAAAATTTGTTATTTCCAAAATTTTTTCTTGGAGGAAAAAATTTTTTGCCCACAAATTTTTTTGTCTTGCCCCCACCTTTTTTTTTTTTTTTTTTTTTTTTTTTGTTCTTATTTTTTTTTCTTTTTTTTTTTTTTTTTTTTTTTTTTTTTTTTTTTTTTTTTTTTTTCCTTTTTTTTTTTTTTTTTTAATTTTTTTTAAGTTTTTTTTTTTTTTTTTTTTTTTTTTTTTTTTTTTTTTTTTGGGGGGGGGGGGGGGTGGGGGGGGGGGGGGGGGGGGGGGGGGGGGGGGAGGGGGGGGGGGGGGGGGGGGGGGGGGCGACCCTCTGTCTGTGTCACCCATGTGGTATTTGTAGGTATTTTGAGTTTATCATTTTAACATTTCAGCATTGTACATTCAAAAATTTAATTTTTAAATTTTTAGTTTTTTGGCAACTCTCAATGATAGAAGGCCCTAATATATAGTGCCCCTATCAATGGACTGAAAAATAATACACTGAAATTCACATTACTGAATATACAGAATGTACAATATTAACATTTCAAAATGAAATGTTAAAATTAAAATTCCTACATCACTACATATGTAGAGAACTGGATTGTGACCCCCCCCCCCCAGAACCTACGGCAGTGCTGCTTTCCAAGTTTCACTAACAGGCAAGTGACATTGTTTATTGACTGGCTGTGTACTGGCACAGTATATCTATCACTCTGTCTATATGTCTAAAGATATATACAAATATATATATATATATATATATATATATATATATATATATATATATATCTAGGAGTGGGGAGTTGGACAATGTGTTGAATGTACAGTGTCCTGACACCCTACAGATCAATGAGCTAATGTCAAATGAACTCAGAATTACACATTCTGTGAATGGTCTGTGATTACCCTAGAGGAGAGTAAACCAATGGCAACTTCCACACTTCTCTCTAATTATGTATACTAAATCCAATATCGTTCAATTGAAGAGGAAAGGAAATATTGCCCTAGTCAGAGATTGTTGATCTAGCACACCTGTCGTCCCTCTGTCTGTGTCATCCATGTGGTATTTGTAGGTATTTTGAGTTTATCATTTTAACATTTCAGCATTGTACATTCAGTAATATGAGTTTTGGCACATTCCTTTTTAGGAAGTTGTTATGTTCCTTGTGTGTATATATATATATATATATATATATATATATATATATATATATATATATATATATATATATATATATATATATATATATATATATCTACATAATTTCTCACAGATTTCAATGGTGTGTGCCAGGAATGCTTAAACATAGACATCAGCCTGTTGGCACAAATGCAGAGTTTCTGTCTTCAGAGCTGTTATCCTAAAGTAGCCCACTTGTCTGGGACCTGTCTTCAGAGCTGTTATCCTAAAGTAGTTTAAAGGAGGTAGGATTACTGATAGTTCTAAGTGAATGGGGAAGATTATTCCATGATTCAGAGACAGTATAGGAATACAACATTTGGCCAGCTAAGAGTTTAGGTTTCTCAATAGACAGTAACATTTTGTTTTCAGACCTGAGGTGTCAATTAGGATGGTACACGGTCAGCATGGAAGAGAGGGAAGGCCAGGTTTCTGGGTGGTAGATGAGCCTGTGGGCTGTAGTTTATTGTAGATAAGTGAGATAGTGAGGAGATTTGAACCAATTCAGTTGGTGCAGAGAGGAACAGTGGTGGGTAGAAAATGTTGCATTTGTAACAAATTTAGTGACTTTGTTATAGCAGGAGTCTATTTTTGTTTTCAAGGAGGACTGTAGATTGATGAGGATGGGAAAACCATATAGGAGAGCTGGAAGAAGGAAAGATGAGGCCAGGGCCTTTTTAGCAGAGGGGCTAAGAAAATAGTTGTGCCTGTAAAGAGTACGTCTTTTTTGATGGGTGTTTTTTGATGTTGCTGTAGATGTGGAGGATAAAGGTTAATTTGTCATCAGTGATGACACCTAGAAATTTGGTAGTAGGGACAACTTCAATGATAGTGTTGTTTTGTGAGTGAATGGAGAATAGTGAGTTGCCAACAGTGCTGGATTTTGTGGGGGTAAATATTAAGTGTTTTGTTTTATTGGGGTTGAGGGTGAGATGGTTCTGGGAAATCCATGTTTCGGTAGAAGTAAATGCTTCTTGGGTGAGATGCTGTAGTGCAGTGGCTGATTTAGATGAGCAGATGATAGTCAAGTCATCTGTGTATTGGATAACAGTGCCATTGGTAAGAGTGGTATGAAAGTTATTGACAAATATGCTGAATAAGAGAGGACCCAGTATTGAACCTTGGGTGACACCTGTGTTAGTACTGATGAAAGGGGAAGTAGAGTGCTGCCATAATGTAGATTGCTACCTATTGCTGAGGTAATTACTAAACCACTGAAGGGTAGGGGGACATAGTCCGAAATTAGAGAGTTCAGTAAGCAGAAGGGAGTGGGAAATAGTGTTGAATGCCTTTGATAAATCTAGGAAGAGTGCTGAGGCTAAGGAGTCAGCATCTTGAGCTCTGTTTATGGTATCTAAGAATGATGTGAGGGCTGTTAGTGCTATGTCCGTGCCTAAAGCCATGTTGAGTGGGGGAGAGGATCTGGTGTTTTACCAGATGACTGAGGAGCTGAGCGTGAATACATTTCTCTAGTATTTTGGATATGGGTAGAGACTGGCAATAGGAAGGGCATTTGAGATGTTGGAGTTGTTGCTGCCTTTATGAATTGGAAGGACAAATGCTTTTTTCCAGATATCAGGTATGCATGATTCCTGAATGGACCTGTTGAGGAGGATGCTGATAGGGTATGCAATGGAGGAGGCTGAGAGTTGTAAGTATTCTGCAGGTCAGTTGTCTGAAGCATTGGTACAAGGTTTAAGTTTATGAAGAAGTTTTTTGATGGTGGAAGTAGTTATGGGTAACAGTGTGAAAGATGGTAGATGATTTAAAAGGGAATGCACTAATGTTGTTCCTGGTGGGTCTGTGTTGGTGGGTGGGAAGGTGAGTTTAGCAATGGTGCTGATAAAGTATGTGTTTTAGATTATAGCACAAGGGGGTATAGTTGTGGTTCTTTATTATATTACAGACAGCTGTAGTAATTACTTAATAACATTAATCTGTGGTGTAATGTTAATGACAGAAGAACATTATCACAGCAAGAATACAACATGAAAATGACATACATTCCCACTTCTAAGAGTTTTCTGATATTAATATAAAAGTGTGTGATGATTCAGATCTGCTAGAAGAGCAGCTTTGTTGATGTGTCTGATTTGTCTTGTTGAGGAACAAGAGTTATTTGCCACAACTGACTTTCCTGTCTCTGCACACCTACCATTTTTTTGTTTTATTTATTTGTTTATTTATTTTTTATCATGCCCCTGTTATCTTTTTTTCATTGCAGAAATAATCTTGATTATTTTGGATCCAGCAGGTCATTCCTATTGCATTAAACACTGCTCTTTTTGTAAGTGAATGCATTTTAATATCCCTTTATCTCTCTTCCCAGAAGTTTGCACATGTTGCCCTGTGGTTGCTGTCACTGACCTTACACAGCTCTTTCCTTGACCACATCTTTTCTTCTCTGCACTGGTCATGGACAGACTTTACGTCAATCCACATATGTCAGATCTTCCTTGATAGTATTTTATGCTGATATCCTATGCCTTTTCTGGAATAGCAGTCTCCTTCTCTCAATGATAGAAGGCCCTAATATATAGTGCCCCTATCAATGGACTGAAAAATAATACACTGAAATTCACATTACTGAATATACAGAATGTACAATATTAACATTTCAAAATGAGGAAATGTTAAAATTAAAATTCCTACATCACTACATATGTAGAGAACTGGATTGTGACCCCCCCCCCCCCAGAACCTATGGCAGTGCTGCTTTCCAAGTTTCACTAACAGGCAAGTGACATTGTTTATTGACTGGCTGTGTACTGGCACAGTATATCTATCACTCTGTCTATATGTCTAAAGATATATACATATATATATATATATATATATATATATATATATATATATATATATATATCTAGGAGTGGGGAGTTGGACAATGTGTTGAATGTACAGTGTCCTGACACCCTACAGATCAATGAGCTAATGTCAAATGAACTCAGAATTACACATTCTGTGAATGGTCTGTGATTACCCTAGAGGAGAGTAAACCAATGGCAACTTCCACACTTCTCTCTAATTATGTATACTAAATCCAATATCGTTCAATTGAAGAGGAAAGGAAATATTGCCCTAGTCAGAGATTGTTGATCTAGCACACCTGTCGACCCTCTGTCTGTGTCACCCATGTGGTATTTGTAGGTATTTTGAGTTTATCATTTTAACATTTCAGCATTGTACATTCAGTAATATGAGTTTTGGCACATTCCTTTTTTAGGAAGTTGTTATGTTCCCTTGTGTGTGTATATATATATATATATATATATATATATATATATATATATATATATATCTACATAATTTCTCACAGATTTCAATGGTGTGTGCCAGGAATGCTTAAACATAGACATCAGACTGTTGGCACAAATGCAGAGTTTCTGTCTTCAGAGCTGTTATCCTAAAGTAGCCCACTTGTCTGGGACCTGGTTGTACATAGCACATGTACCTCTAAATCTCAAACCCTTTCTTACTGGCAATAAAATAATCCTGTCTCCATGCTGGCAGTCCTTGGCTACCCCAGAAAAGCATCAATTGAGATTCCATGTTAGAATGCAGGTGCACATTGTAACCCAGGTACCAAGAATTGTGCATATCTGTGAAGCTAAGGGCCTAGTGTAATTCTATCAGTCATTAAAGTGTCTAATTATATAACATTTTCTTAGCTGCTGGATGATAGAGGTGATTTTATCTTTCTGTGACTGTCACCACTCCAACATGGGAATATTGTGTGAGTGTTTATAGGCAGGTGTTCCCACAAGTTGTATATAGCACATGAGAAAAACATGTAAAGATATTTATCCACCTCTAGTTAATTTCCTTTTATATTCCAAAGTCAGAGATGTTCATCAAAGTTTACAGTAGCCTATAGCCATGTTCATTCTTTTTACTAAAGGATCACTCCCACCTTATATACATGGCCATGTCTTTACTGGTCAGTAATGTGTTACCAAGTGACGGTATGAACACTACATGTAACTTTTCACTTTTGCCTCAACAAACTGATTTTGGAGCTGCTAAGCACAGTATAAACTCATAATTAAATACAAAAATTACTCGCTTCTGTAATTCATTGCAGTTACCAATGGTGGTTTTCATTTATTCTTTATGTGGCTTTAAGCACAAATACAATTAGAGTACTTAAATGATGAATTGTGCCTTACAGCAGTTGTCTTGAGTTGTGCAATAGTTTCTAAAAATAAGATTCAGCAGATTTAACTTTTGTGGTCTTGCTATCCCTCTCTTACTGTTAAATTCTACAGAAAGCAATATTCTAAACATAAAAATTGAGTTGACTTTTTTAGCTCCTAACAAGTGTTTTTGTGTAGGGGTGGAAAGGGTAGTGCCCTTGCTCCTCCTTAAAAGCTTTCCTACATATTAATGATCTGAATAAGTTATATGACCAACTTCAAAACTGCTGCAACTCAGGTAAAAGTGCTGTTAACCTCTGCAGTAGTTTTGGAGTGTAATGTTTCGTAGTAGCAGGGATCCTGTAGTACACGATGCACAAATTACTGTCTTTGAAAACAGTAACACAACAAACAACTGATATTTCCTCAGCTCAGGCTACTGACATATTCATTTTATGTTCAGAAAATGAGTACATTTCCCTTGCTGACAAGACAGGTTCATCTGAGTATGATGTGATGAATCTCATTTGTAGTATCATTTTTTTAGTAGCTTTTGCCCCAATTTTTAAAATCAATCAGCTCTTTCTAGCATATAAAATAGCCATCACCCTTTCCTTTAGGAAGCTACAGTGTACATTCTGAAAGCTGATTATAGTTTTATTTATTGACTAACTGTGGTGATAGCTACAGATTATTTCTTTGCTCCATGGACGATCCAGGTGTTTCAAGAGTAGCTCAACATGATGTCTCTGTATCATTCTAACCTGTGCAATAACATTCCTGTAGCAAGGCAGTGTAGGACAATTTCTTGGTAGGTACCCCAGCTGAGTACACTCATGGCTACATTGTTTCCAACAGCATTGATAAAATGCAAATCTAAATGAAAACAAATTAATTGGATTCATTAAACATTGGTGCTAAGTAGTAGATGAACCCTTTCCTGTAAGGGACTCTGCTTGGAACATGTTACACCTCTTTAAGAAATAAATTAATAAAACAGTGATTACCAAATTGAATGAATGAGGATGCTTTAAATATGAGATGCATTCAACTTGTTTTACTTTATTTATTTATTTTATTCGCATTTGTTAACCGGGAAAGTCCACTGGGTCTGGAATGAGTCCATTTTCAGTGGAAGCCTGGGGAGAAAATCTCCACAAAATTGCATACAAAGAAAAAAATACATATAACAAAAAAAAATAAAGAACATTGAATGAAACTGATAAGGAAAAAAAGCAAAAATAATATGCAAAGAATGATTATAACTGTGAAATAAAAAGGCATATATTCAAATAACACATAAATGAAATACAGCTGCAGGTACAACAGCATGTATTCAAATAATGCATGAGTGTAATATCTGTAAAGCTGAGGGAAGTTAAGTATAGTGTAAGAATAGGAGGAGATAGAAGGGCTAAGGGGGGGTTAACTGCACTGACTTGCAGAAGCTGCATGTCACTCATACCCACTAACCAGGGAACCCCCCCCCAACACACACACACTACCTTATTAATGCATGCTAACCCTAACAACAACACTAAACCTGTCTGTGCCCCTAAACCTGAACATCACCTTAGAAAAAAAATTTTCCATAACAAAATTTAGACAAACATCATCCTAAGTTTCTATGGTTTTGAGATTTTTTGTTTTGCTTTGGTTTAGTTTAATTATGTTTGCAATGTATTACAATGCAATGCAAATAGTTCATCTTTTCTTTTTTACAATTATTTTTGTATTGCGATTGTTATTTAATATTTGTATATTGTCACTTTATCTTTACTTATGTTTGCTGGGGCTTTTCCCCTCGGGTCTCCACTGAAAATGGGCTTGTTTGCAAACTCAGTTGGACTATCCCGGTTAACAAATGTGAAACAAACAAACAAATAAATAAATAAATAAATAAATGCAGTGTGGGGGGTTGGGTGTTTTTTGTTAGTATTATGAGCTCTTTATTTTGAGGGGTTTATATTATGAACTGGCAATATTATGGACAGTTGATATTTTGATTGTCTGCATTATGAACTGTTGGTTGAAAATGCAGACACTCAAAATAACATATGCTGGCCTTACTTTAAAAACAGTGCAATAAATATACTGAATTTTAAATGTCTGTAAAATGGTTGCAAATACACCAATTATAATATGTGTAATATGATATACAGCAGTGCAACCAGCGGAGCTAACATTTCTACTTTTGTTCTGTCAATATTAAATACAGCCAATATAATATGATACTTTATAATTCAAATTCTTGTCAACCTTAAGCACTGATTTTGAAAGGCTGATCCTTCAGCATAATTTTGTCTTGAATAGCAGTTTGCTGTGCAGTTACACTAGGGACTTGATCATTCTGGGAAGCTTTATTATTGACAGAATCTTTCTAGCATGATCATTTGAAGCTTGAGGATATATTCTCACAATGAAAAGGTGGTAGCACTTTTCTTAACCCAGCACTTTGAGGTAGAAAACCTTAAAAAGTGAGCCTTTTCTGCTCCATTCTGCTACTTAAGTGCTTTCTTTTCATCCGCTCAATGCGCATATCTGAACATTGTATGCACTACATTCTGGTGTCATTCAAAGGGGATCCAGTATCTGTCTGCCTGGGACGACATGATTGACAAACCATGATGCTTTGCCAGAGATGGTCTGCACCTGTCGCCCCTGGGATTCAAGTTGCTGGCTAAGGCTCTTGCCACCCCTATAGTGGCTTTTTAAGCAAGGCTCAAAGGACAAAACCACCACCGTAACAGATATAAGCATGCAAAATCTGAAGGTAGTGCTACTTAATGCTAGAAGTCTAAACCTCAAAATGCACTCTCTCGAGGCACTCCTAAAAATGGAGAATATCGATATCTGATCAGTAACTGAGACCTGGTTCAAGGCTCCAGAGAGCACCCCTGCAATACCAGGCTACAACTCTTACCACACTTTTCGGCCACCAAACCAGTACCAAAACACTAAAAGCAGAGGAGTGTCCATATTCACCAAGGATATTCACACCTCCAGGCTAGTTGCCCAACACAATGCATCTGAAATTCTACAGGTGCAACTAACGCTAGGTTAGACTGCAATCCAAATTGTAGCTTGCTACAGATCCCCCACCATGCCCCAAGATTCTCACTACACCTTTCTAAACATACTGGAAAATATTAAGATACAACCAAACACCCTAATACTGGGTGAGTTCAACTACCCTGCCATTGACTGGGAAAACTACTTGGGTACCAACACCTTTGCCCAACGGTTCTTGGAATTCATAAATTCCAACGCGCTGGATCAACTAATCCATAGTCCCATCAGGGGCTCAAATATCCTAGACCTGGTCATTACCAACATGGGAGATCGATGCTCCATACCAGTAGTCACCCCTTCGTTGGTCAGGTCTGACTATAAGCTAATTATCCTTGACGTCTACATCCCACCCCACCCCCCCAGTAGGGAAACCTCCATAAAAAACTTCTCCAAAGCCAACTTCATGCTACTCAAGTCAGAAGTGACAAACTTCATGACACCCAAGCAGATGGAAACTGAAAGTTCGGCTGCTGAATCTTACACTAAGGCACTGTACGAGCACATCCACTCGTGCATGAATCGTACCCTTCCAAATAGAACCAAGATGCTCTCCTGCAAAAAAAGGAAGCCAATCTAGTGGTCCCCCTGCCATAAAAAAAACATACAACAGAAGGAAGAAACTGTTGCAAAAAAGAAGAAAATCCCAGGATGCAAAAAACATCCTTACCAGCCATAGTAAGAAGCTGAAATCCCTCATAAAATACTCCGGAGCTAGTTACAAAAATAAAAATTGCCAAAGATTCCAAGGACAACCACAAGGCATTCTATAGTTATGTCAAGAATCTAAATGGCCCATATGGAAATAAACACAATTAGGACTAGAACAAATAGAAAAACATCTTATTTTATTGTATGGGATAATTTACAAAATTTGATAAAAAAATTTTAATTTCAATAGCATGGTATTTTAGTTTAATTAATTGATCTGATTGTAGTGGATGTCTTTGTAAATACTTTAGTTGTTTTGTTGAATATTATAATAATACCTATTTTTAATTACTTGTATAAAATTGTTATGATATTTCTCTTATATGTTAAAACAATAAACCTGTTTTGAAAAAAAAAAGAATCTAAATGGCAATGCTCAGATCTGCTCTGAGCTACAATGGAATGGCATTAAATAAACTGATCTCAAAGATATTGCCAATATCCTAGCAGATCGATTCAGTGCAAACTTCACCCCCCTCTCACTCCCTAAAAGGCCCATCTCAATGCCAAAAGAGTGCCAAATTCCAGTAATAAAGGCCACACAGCTAAAAACTGCACTCTTCAAAGCTAAGAATACAGCATCCATGCGATCAGACGACATCCTGGGCTGTGTACTACATGAACTACAAAATGAACTGGCACCTCAGCTAAGTGTCATGTTTAATCATAGGCTCACCTCAGGCTACATGCCTAATGAGTGGTGCGCAGCTACAGTTACATTGGCAACCTTCAAACACTAGACTCCACCTAGTTTGGTTTCATAAAGGGGCGATCTTGTCTGCTCAACCTGATTGACTTTTTCGAATCAGTCTCCAGAGCCATGGACAAGGGTAAGGAGGTCCACACAGCCTATCTGGACCTTGCCAAGGCCTTCGACACAATCCCCTACTCTGGAATCATAGATAAACTTACTAAGCTGGACATTAATCCCCACGTCATTTGATGGGTTGCCAACTGGCTTACTGACAGAACCCACACTTTAAAAGTAGCCAACTCAAAATCCAGCTCCAGACAAGTGACAAGTGCAGTACCTCAGGGTTAAGTCCTGAGACCGCTCTTGTTTGGTATCTACTTCTCTGAAGTAAAGGCCAGCACTGTGGGACTCTGGCTAACAAAGTTCGCAGATGACTGCAAACTGGGAGCCATTATTGAATCCCCAAATGATGTGGATATTCTACAAAAGGGCCTTACAGAAATAGATGATTGGTGCCAGAGCCATGGGCTCAAGCTCAATGCCAAGAAATGTATAGTTATCCTTTATGGGAAAAACCATGTACCCATGAATTACCACATAAGTGGCAGTACACTAAACACCGAAAGTGTGATAAGGGACTTAGGGACACAGGTGGACTGTGGTCTCACTTTCGATTACCAAATCACCACAACAGTCAAGAAATCCTTCTGTGTGACACACCTCATCACTAAGGGCTTTTCATCCAGAAAAAAGGAGGTCATTATCACACTGTACTCATCCCTCATTAGATCCATTATAGAGTACAATGCCCTGTTTGGAATGTACCTCACAAGACATCTGCAGTAACTGGAAAGGCCACAGAAATACCTTACTAAAAGAATCACAGGCCTAAAGCAGATGCTCAATGCTGACAGTCTAAAAAAACTCCAGCTATACTCTGCCACATATTGCCTACTCAGAGGTGATCTCTACTTAACTTACAAGGCCATGTCAAACCCAGAGCTGTTGCACATGCTCCAGGGATCCAAACCTGGTCATCACAATGAACTAAACATGCCGGAGGGATAGTTTCCTGACCCAGAAACTCCCCATACTCTGGAATAGACTGCCCATACATGTCAAGCTGAGCGCCTCTTTGGCCCTCTTCAAAAGGAACCTTGACGATTGGATGGGAGATAGGAAATTCACCCCGGGGATCATGTCAGTCACCCTGCTAGACAGGAGAGCAGGGGAGAAAATATTCTGGGAAGAATTATCCAGGGAATTGCTATGGCTAGGCTTGTATAGGCCCTAGGGGCGATAGCCTAGTACAACCTATGAACCTATGAACCTATTCTACTTTGCTCTTGCTGTCAAGTCACTATGTCTAGTAAATTACTGTTCAGTGCAATAATTGTAAAATCTGATTAGTTTAGACTTATCCTCACACTTGCAAAAGATTTCTTGCCAATTTGTTATAGGTGAGATATTATCTATACTGCCTTTCTTTCAGTAAATATAAGATATTGTTTTCATTTATTCTGAACTAGTGTGGAAAACAAAGTTAATAGTTAGGCTTCTCTGTCCATCAATGTGTGTGCCAGGAAATGTTTCAATGACTGTAGCCATGAGTTTCCGTACTCCAAATCTGAAACATATCAGTCTAAATTTCCAGGACTATCACACTTTCCAACATGATTCTTCATAATTTGCACCATGCATTCTACTGGCCCTCTTCTGCTTGTACCATTGACTTAATGCAGTATGTTTTCATTCTAATAATTTAGCAAAAATATTGAATTCATGGCTTATAAATTTATTTATTTGTTAACCAGGAAAGTCTGACTGGGATAGAGCCCATTTTCGGCAGAGGCCCAAAGAGAAATACTCTAGATGCATGTGTTTGGAATGTGGGAGAAAACCCATGTAAATGCAGGGAGGACATGCAGAATCCACACAGAAGGCATCCAGCCAAGAATCATACCAGAGAACCATTTGCTTTGAGGCAACAACACTAACCACTGCACCATTGTGCCACCAAATTGTGGATCATTTTCTTTTATTATTTCTCAGGTATACCATGTTTACCTAAAATAGGCTTCAGTATTGTGAGGACACTATGAATAATATTTTCAGACTGTTGTACTATGTATGCATAGTTGGAGTTATGCTCCTCACAGAAAAAGTAACAGATGTCCATATAGTGTAACAAATTTACAGCAAATCCAAGTTATAGGGATAAATACATGTTAACATTTCCTCTGTTTCTGATTCAGCAATGTATCACAGCCTTGATGTCTTTGGTCTAGTTATTCAGTTCTTCTGTAATGTCTTAGGCCAACAGAGAACAAAGCTTTCTCTGGCTTTATACCTTATTTCCAGATTCATTTCACAACCCTTATGTAACAGAACATATCAAAGTTCAGCAGGAGTGATAATCACGTCACCTTTTTGTTTGTTTAAAGTATTTTTTAAAAGACTACAGAATATATCAAGGATTGAAATGTAATATAATAGATAACTTGGATAAATAATATTATTAGAAAAACAAATTAAAATATAACCATTTACGATATATACAGTAAGCCCGAGATCAAAATAATAAAAATGAATTGAGACAAAAGTATGAAAACCTAAAAGCAAAACTATAATGATTAAATAGATGAAGAAGATGAAGCAGTAAAAAACAAAACCTTCAACCAGGGATTGTTCTTCAGTTTGTAGGGATACATTCTTCTCTCTTTTACTGCAATTTCTTTGATTGCTGTGTCCTTTAGAAGAATGAAAAAAATCTTGATTTCGATCCAGTAGATGTTTTCCAGTTTTTGTGATAATGTTTCTAGCCATGGCGAGTGTTGCCCAACTTAGGTAAGAAAATTTTTTTTTGAGTATGCTGTGTCCAAAATATTAAAGAGAACCATTTCTTCTTTTTTAAATGAAGGTATCATTCCACAAAAGTTTTAAAAAAATCTTGGACCTTTGTCCAAAAATGTCATACTATAGAGTAATCATAAAACATATGTAACCAATTAAACTTAATATGATTTTTACATATCCAGCATTCAATAGTACTCTCTTTTCTCATTTTAGTAATCCTTACAAGAGTTAGAAAAGCTCTAAAAAATTCCAAGTAAATATAGAGGATCCAAGAAGAGTTTTTATTAGGAGAAAGAAGTTGTTTTTCACTTTGTTCAGAAAAAAAAAATCACAAGATGTTTTTTAGAGTAAAAAATTCCAAAATTTCTCGTGTCACCTTTGAACGTCAAAATTTGTACACACAAAAACAGTGTATGGTATGGGAAATATACTGCTTTAACATTATTTTGATTTTGCCAATCATTTGTGACTGTCTTTACATTTCACTTTCATTTCTTGTAAATATTTTTAACTCTTCAAGCTTCTTTGATAATAGACATTTCTGAAATAATCCCTGATCTTTCTAATCTTTCTCAAGCAAGTTATATTTACAGTCTTACAAGACAAGCACTCATATCTCTCAACTGTACAGATTTTTGCAGAATGTCCAAACTTTTGTCTCTTATTTTTGACCTGTTACTCATAAAATTGTGTTTTTCAGGCAAAGCATTGCCAGATCTTTGAGGACTGAAGTCAGAAAATAATGACAGGCATTTGGGATTCAGACTTTATAGCCTTTAGAAAATTCATGCTAATGCAAAACCTGTTATTCTATCAACTTTATAAGTTTTTAAGAGCAATATTTAAAAATTCTCACTATTTTTGGGCCTTTGTCCCCCCATTGCGTATGGCTTTGTCCAGATGTCTTGCTCTAAGAAGTTGAGAGCTATGCAAGTACTGTCTTAAATTTGTCAGAATTTTCCTGTGGCATGAAAAGCTAATATCCAGTTTTCTGGATTGTGTACTTAGATAGTCAGGTGTTCAAATTCAGCATTAACTCAACAGTATGATTGTTTTTTAGTCTAGTGTTAGGTAACAGTGGCCTATCCAATAGATCTGATGTGTATAGTCCCCTCAGTGAAAACATTTAGGAGTTTGAGGGGTTGACATGATGGTTAAGTTGGTTGCCTCACAGACAAATGGTGCAGGGTTTGATTCTTACCTTTGGTCACTACATATAATAGTTTGCATGATAATCTTTATCTATGAATCAGTCATATGCATCAATTTTCCTTGCTAATACTGACCTTGTAGGCCATATCTTCTTTAAGCTCAACAGCATTCTTTGAAGTTTTGCTGGTGTATGATGAAGAGATTTCCTGAAAATGTTCCATATTAGCTTATTCTTGCTCATCTTTAACTGATTTAGTATAAAAATAATCATAAAATGTCAGACATCCAGTATAATGGGCTAGCATTTCTCCCTCTTTTTTGGCATAGGTCATGTGAGTATCTGGTCAAAACCTTTGACTATGTACTACTGATGAGCCTTTCTGAAATAATGCTGCTGCAAGTCATTAAATTCTTACTATTTGTGAACAATATAGAATGTTAACCTGGGTGCCTCAGTAACCAGCTTTTTAACTTCTATAAAATTCAGTCCTGTTCCTTTGCCAAGCACAAAGCAATGGTATGCTGTGATTCCAAGGGTTATTGGAGCTCTTCATAATGCTGTTATACCTGATACTGCCTCAAGTAAAAGCTTAATGCAGTACGACACTTGCAAAAAATTAAACCAGAATATAAATCAGAATAATTCTGCAAAATATTAGTAATGTCTTGGGTGTTCAATTTCATAATCTCTGAAGAAATGTCCTGTTACTACATTTGATAACACATTTAGTATAGTCAGCATTCCTAGAAGAACCTGGAACCATTAGTATAGTCAGCATTCCTAGAATAATCTGGGACCATTAGTATAGTCAGTATTCCTAGAGGAACCTGGAACCATTAGTATATTCTGTATTCCTAGAATAACCTGGAACCATTAGTATAGTCAGCATTCCTAGAATAACCTGGAACCATTAGTATAGTCAGTATTCCTGGACTAACCTGGAACCATTAGTATAGTTAGTATTTCTAGAATAACCTGGAACCATTACTGTAGTCAGCATTCCTAAAATAACCTGGAACCATTAGTATAGTCAGTATTCTTAGAAGAACCTGGAACCATTAGTATAGCCAGCATTCCTAGAAGAACCTGGAATCATTAGTATAGTCAGAATTCCTAGAAGAACCTGGAACAATTAGTATATCAGGATTCCTAGAAGAACCTGGAACACTTTATATAGTCAGCATTCCTGGAAGAACCTTTAACCAGTAGTATAGTCAGCAGTCCCAGAAGAACCTGGAACTTTTCGTATAGGCAGCATTCCTAGAAGAACCTGGAATCATTAGTATAGTCAGCATTCACAGAAGAACCTATAACCATTAGTGTAGTCAGCATTTGCAAAAGAACCTGGAACCTTTAGTATAGTCAGCATTTCTAGTAGAACTTGGAACCATCAGTACAGTCAGCATTCCCAGAAGAACCTGGAACCTTTAGTATAGCCACCATTCCTAGAAGAACCTGGAACCATTAGTATAGTCAGCATTGCTAGGAAGAACCTGGAACCATTACTATAGTCAACATTCCTAAAAGAACCTGGAACCATTAGTATAGTCAGCATTCCTAGAAGAACCTGGAATCATTAGTATAGTCAGCATTCCTAGAAGGACCTGGAACAATTAGTATAGTCAGGATTCCTAGAAGAACCTGGAAATATTCATATAGTCAGCATTCCCAGAAGAGCCTATAACCATTAGTATAGTCAGAATTCCCAAAAGAACCTGGAACTTTTAGTATAGTCAGCATTCCTAGAATAACCTGGAACCATTAGTATAGTCAGCATTGCTAGAAGAATCTGAGACCTTTAGTATAGTCCACATTCATAGAAGAACCTGGAACATCTCTAGGAAACATTGTCTGTGAAACATATATTGTCGGTGTTATTGCTACCAATTTTGGTAAATATTTTCTATTGGTCCAACCATGTTTTATGCTCGCATTTTGAGTAACATGAGTGACATTAAACTTACAGTCAGGTATGTTCCTGTTTCTTCCTGCACAGATCTGAAAATCATTCTGTAGTCACATGGTATAAGTTCTTTTAATCACACCAAGGACCTCGCATGTGATATTAGTTGTTTTACAGGATCATAAGCGATTACTACGCTATCAAACTGGAGGTCATTTCAAGCCTAGCCATTTCATCCCAATGTAATAACATAGAAATGTTATTTAATACCCAAGACTGCATTAAGTAGTGACTGCTCATATCCTGGAGGGTTGTGGTCCCTATTCCTTGTAAGAATTTACAGTTCCCATCCACTCATCCAGGCTCCTTTTGAGCAATATCATCGAGGTGCTCTGTTTCACATGTATAGATAGCCTATTCCAAAGACATGACAGTCACTTGGAGATAAATCTGTCCCTCCAGCATGCCCTATTTAAGTTGCAGGCCATATATAGGTGCCTGAAATGGGTGGTCTTAGTCCTGTGTGATTTATAGATATGTAGGAAGTTCATAAGGTTTGGGGCTGAGATTGCTCTGTAAACCAGGCACAAGTTTCCCTTAAGAAGTCTATACGATACAGAGTAAAGTGACAGGGACTTTAGTTAGCCTGTGTAGGACACATTTTGGAGTCCCTTGATCATCTTGTTAGAAACCTCTGAAGTCTCTCCAATTGCTGCAGGTGCTTTGTATGGTACACGGGGTGTTATACTCAATTATGTGCCAGATTAGTGCCGAGTATAGAGGGGCTATAGCCTCTTTTGCTTTTGAGGTGATGTCTTTAATAATTAAGTGTGCTGCATAGAAACCTTTCCTTACTGCAGTAAACACATGGTGATTCAAGTTAAGGTCCCAGTCAACTTGTTATCCCAAGTCCCCTGCCACTTCATGGGCACTTAGGGTATTGTTGCTGATTTTATAGCACAAATGGGTGTTGGGAGGGTGGCCTAATGGTTAAGGTGTTTGCCTTACAAACACAAGGTGCAGGGTTTGACTCTCACAAGGGATAGTTGGCTAGGCTTAAAATGGCCCACAAGGGCAGTTAGCCTAGTATTTATCTATGAACCTATGAAGGGACATTGTGCCAAAGGGAATGATAATGCATTTCTTTGCATTTAGTTTGAGACCGTGACAAAGACACCAGTCATTTATTTGCGTAAAATGCTCCTGGAGAATACTGACATCATTTGGGGATTCAATAATTGCATTACCCAAATATATTTTAATTCTGTTGTGGTCTTTTCCCTCAACAACACATAAATCTTACTACACAGGTTGAATCTGAAGGTTTCACA
>NC_056733.1:1010611092-1010628592 GCF_019279795.1 Protopterus annectens | reverse complement strand
TATTATATATGTGAATTATGTTTGTTACTGTTAATTTGTTGATCCAGTTTGATTACATTTGTATAAATGTAAATTAGCCTATGTTACAATTGATAATTCAATGAAGGAATTAAAAAAAGAAACAGCGAGACAGGTGGTTAAACAGTGATGACTGGTCGTTGAACAGTGATGACTGGTGGTTAAACAATGAGGACTGGTGGTTAAACAGTGATGACTGGTGGTTGAACAGTGATGACTGGTGGTTAAACAATGAGGATTGGTGGTTGAACAGTGAAGACTGGTGGTCAAGCTGAGAGGATAGATGGATGAACAGTGCTGCAAGTAAAAAAATGGAAAAACACAGTTAACACAAGCACAAGAAAAATTCCAGCACTGAAAGTTTATTTCTTTACAAAACAAATAATCTAACCTGACTTCCTTTAGCATTAACACAAGACATATATTAAATTGTTTTATAGTAAACCAGAAAACAGATCAAGCTGGTATTGCATCCACCACCATGGAGGCATCCCTAAACTGGAAGAATATGCATTTACAAGAAATCTGCTTCAGAATTTGCCAAAAGCACAGTTCACCTCATTATGATCTTAGTGAGTGATATGAGGGAGATACAGTGAGCGTTTCTATGAGAGGAGTCCTTATCTGGCTTTAAGATGAGGATTAATGCCTGCTTCTCTGTGTGGGTGGACAGGTTTCATTACTTACTCACATACATAATAAGGACAACCTATAGCCACATTTGCAAGTTACTTATAGATTTATCCAGATAGGCCACTTAAGCCTAGGATCTTGAGGAACATTAATGTAACTATATCAGCTAGTGAAGCCTCATATAGTTTTTACTCCTTCACAAAAGAAAAAAAAACTGTTAGCCTAGTTTTCACATATGAACCTATTAACCTAAAATCTTAAAAATATGAGATAATAACAATGATCTTAAACATTCTCAAAATACTAATAATAAGAAATAACTATGATTATAAATGTTCTGGAGAGAGTATGCCCTACTCCTTTCCACTGATGACAGACCAGCACTAAAACAGATCCTGCATGGCCACTTACAAGGAGTGAGGATTCCAAAGATCATTGTCAGTTGTTATACTTCTGCAGTGCTTGGCAGGTACAGATTCCCTTTTCCAAGTCAGTTTGTTCAAGTGTAGGTTCATAGGTTCATAGCTAGGCACTAGGCTATTGGCCCTAGGGCCTATACAAGCCTAGCCAAAAATGTACCCTGGCTTTTCCACCCAAGAAAATTATTTTCCTGTGCCCCTGTAAAGCAGAATCACAGACGTGATCCCTGGGGTGAATTTCCTATTACCCATCCAACCATCAAGATTTTTCTTGAAGAATGCTAATGAGGAGCTCTGTTTGACATAGATTGTCTGTTCCAGAGTATGGGAAGTCTCTGGGACAGGAATCTATCCCTCCAGCATGTTCTGTTTATTGTGGTGACAAGGTTTAGGTCCCTAGAGCATGTAGCTCGGAGGGATTGGGATTTCTTTAAGTGGAGCATGTCCAACAGCTCTGGGTTTGACATAGCTTTGTATGTTAGGCAGAGATCGCCTCTGTGTAGGCAATATGTGACAGAGTAAAGCTGGAGTTTTTTGAGACAGTCTGTGTAAGGCATCTGTTTGAGGCCAGTAATCCTCTTTGTGAGGTATTTTTGTGGCCTTTCCAGTTGTTGTAGATGTCTTGTGAGGTACATACCAAAAGGGGCATTGTACTCCATAATGGGTCTAATGAGTGACGAGTAGAGGGGAACAATGACCTCTTTTTTTCTGGATGAGAAACCTTTTGTGATGAGGTGTGCCACGTAGAAGGATTTCTTGACCACTTTGGTGATGTGATTATCAAAGGAGAGACTACTGTCCACCTGTGTCCCAAGGCCTCTTATCACACTTTTGGTGTTAAGTAGACTACCGCCTATGTAGTAGTTCATGGGTACAGAATTTTTACCAAAGGGGATGACAATGCACTTTTTGGCATTGAGCTTGAGACCATGTCTTTGACACCAGGCATCTGTCTCAGTGAGGCCCTTTTGTAGGATGTCCACATTGTTAGGAGTTTCAGTTATGGCTCCTAGTTTGCAGTCATCTGTGAATTTAGTTAGCCAAAAACCTTCTGTGTTAGCCTGTACTTCAGAGAAGTAGATACCAAACAGGAGAGGACCCAGGACTGAACCCTGTGGTACTCCACTTGTCACTGGTCTGAAGTCTGATTTGGAGTCTGCTACTTTCACAGTGTGGGTTCTTTCAGTAAGCCAGTTGGCAGCCCATCTTGTGACATAGGGATTTATACCTAGTTTAGTGAGTTTATCTATAATTCCAGAGAGGAGGATGGTGTTGAACGCCTTGGTGAGATCTAGATAGGCTGTGTGAACCACTTTACCCTCATTTATGGCTTTGGTGACTACTTCATAGAAGTCTATCAGGTTTAGGAGACATGATCTGCCTTTTACAAACCCAAACTGTGTGGGGTATAGGGTTTGGAGATCTCCAATGTCTTTGTTTATGAGTTCCATGATGATACGTTCCATGGCCTTGAAGACGAGGCTTGTCAGGCTAATGGGGCAGTAGTTCCCGGGGTCTGTTGTGGCCCCCCTTTGTGGAGTGGGATAACTTTCATGGTGTGCCATTCAATGGGCACAAAGCCTGAGGTGAGGCTATGATTGAACATGGTACTTAGGTGGGGTGCCAGTTCATTCTGTAGTTCATGTAGAAGGCAGCCTGGGATGTTGTCAGGTCCCATGGATGCTGTGTTCTTGGCTTTGGAGTGTGAAGTTTTTACCTGTGCAGCCGTGATTACAGGAACTTTGCATTCTTCCGGTATAACGATGGGCCCTTTAGGGGGTGAGAGTGGGGTAAAGTTAGCACTGAACCTATCTGCCAGGATGTTGGCATATCAGTTGGTTCTGTATGTTTAGTGTCATTGTGCTGTAACTCAGAGCAGATCTGAGTGTTGCCATTGAGATTTTTGACATAGCTATAGAATGCTTTGTGGTTGTCTTTAGAATCAGTGGCAATTTTGTTTTCATAACTAGCTTTGGAGAATTTTATGAGGGATCTCAGCTTCTTACTGAGGCTGACCAGGGAGTTCCTCCAATCGTGGGATTTTACTCTTTTTTGCAACAGCTTCTTTCTTCTGTTGTAGAGTTTGTTTATGGCAGAAGACCACCAGACTGGCTTCCTTTTTTTGGAGGATAGCATCTTGGTTCTATTGGGGATAGCACGATCCATGCACTCGTGTATGTGCTTATAAAGTGCATTTGTGTAGGATTCAGCAGTCGTACCTCTATTGTTCATCTGCATGGGTGCCATGAAGTTTGCCACTTCTGTCTTAAGAAGCGTGAAGTTGGCTTTGGAGAAATTTTTTACGGTTGTTTTCCTAATGGGGGGTGGGAGCGGGATGTGGATGTCTAGGGTGATTAGCTTGTGGTCGGATCTGACCAACGAGGAGTTGACCTCTGGTGTGGAACACCGGTCACCCATGTTGGTGATGACCAGGTCTAGGATATTGCTGCCTCTGGTGGGGGTGTGGATACGTTGATCCAAAGCGTTGGAATTGATGATTTCCAGAAAATGTTGAGCTAAAGAGTTGGTACATGAGTAGTTTTCCCAGATAATGGTGGGGTAGTTAAAATCACCCATTATTAGAGTGTTGGGTTGTACCTTAATATTTTCCAGTGCATCAAGAAAAGAGGATGGGAATCCTGGGGCATGGTGGGGGGTCTGTAGCAAGCTAAAATCTAGATTGCGGTTTTGTCCAGAGTTAGTTGAACTTGGATAATCTCGGATGCATTATGCTGAGCAACTAGCCTGGAGGTATGGATATCCTTAATGAATATGGACATGCCTCCACCTTTAGTGTTTCGGTCTGGGTTTGGTGGCCGAAAGGTGTGGTATGAATTATAGCCTGGTAATGCAGGGGTGCTCTCTGGAGCTTTGAACCAGGTCTCTGTCACTTCACAGATGTCAATGTTCTCCATTTTAAGGAGTGCCTCGAATGAGTGCATTTTGATGTTTAGACTTCTAACATTGAGTAGCGTTACCCTCAGATTTTGCTTCCTTGTACCTGTTACGGTGGTGAATTTGTCATTTGAACCTTGCCTAAAAAAGGCACTATAGGGGTGGCAAGAGTTTTGTACATACCCTGTCAGCACTAACACCATAAGCAAGGCTGCACGCTGTACAGCCTCCACAGCTGGGACTTACAGCCTTCAGCTACGTCCCAGTCATGTTGCAGAACTACTACAAATGCTATTACCTGGCAGGTGCCTTTGTGTGCTACCTCAGCAGTTAAGGCAGTTAGATCTTATATCAGGTGTGTATAACCAGCTTCTTAATAACCCATGTTGTGATATGTGGGCACCATTTCTGTAAAGCACAATGTCTAAGACGAGATACTGATAAGACTGTTTAGGACTTTAAACAGTCTAGTGTACTTGGTACAGGATTTTGAAGACTTTGCATGTTTACATTGAAGCTGCAAGTGCAGACTAGTGGCATGTCTGATGCATGTGAGCATTTCGCATTTCCATGGCTGTTAATTGTAACTATGAAGTAAAGGAGAAGATAAAATGATGTGAGATGCAAACATAATAAGGCTTATGGATTCTGACCCTCTAAGCCCAAACAGATACCAGCAAACAGACATCAATAACAATATAAATCTATCCCTGCTTAATAAAGAGCACCGCAGCAATCTAAAATTCATCAACACTTGGGAACATCTAGCTTAATTAGTGAGGCTATTTTGGAATATTTTCCTGTTTATATCTTTACAGCTATTGAAGGAAAATGTTATGCTCAAGTGTGTGCGCACACACACACGCACACACGCACACATGCACACACACACACACACACACACACACACACACACACACACACACACACACACACACTCAAACTGTATAACAGAAGTTTGCTTTAAGACTGTATCTCTCATTTTGTAAATGCTCATAACACTCAGAGAATTAAAAAAAAAGAAAGAAAAAAGGAAAACACAGATTGCCAAAGGTTTATTCACCTGGCTGTGCTTTAATTTTTCCATGTTATTGTCTTCTGTCTGTCCTTGGAGAGACATTATTTGTGTTAGTTTTCCATATCCTTGACTTTACCTGCAGTGAAAGGAAGATCTTTAGCCTGTATATAATGTACAGAGTGTTTCATTAACCTACTCTGTTCAAAACTAAATGAAATATACCGCTGAATGGTATTACATTTGACTGTAGTCTCTTCACTTCCTTTCAGACCTTGATTCTAAATACTTCATTATGTTAGGAGAATTCAGTGCAAATAAAACAGGGCGATGTGTGAAGATGTATGTAAATGCCAACCCTAGCAGAATTGTTAGGTTACATATGGGAGACTGCTATAACTATATTCAAAGTTAGATAAAAGTCATATAGTGTGCTTTTTCTTATTTCCAAAATACTTCTGCTAGTAATTAAAATTCTGCCATTTTTTTATGACAGAGAAATATATTTCAAGTAGCCATTGGGGGAGATTTTCTCTGAGAATGATGCGTGTTTTAGAAAGGGAAAAGCTTTTAAACTGATGTAATTCAATCATGGCATGCCAAGAAAGCAATCATGACTCCTACCTAAACAGACAGAAATGCAGACACGTGTCTGAAAAATCCATGAAACCTGTACAGATAATCAAACCCTACTCAAAAATGGATTCTTGAAATGCTGGCATATTAAAATAGCACAGAATTCAAAATAATTGTTAAATGCTGTGCAACTTTTAACAAATACCAATAAGGAACAGAAGAAATAATTTAACCAGTCCTAAAAATTTTTTTGCAATTTTTTTTTTCTTCAGGACAATGCAGATTGTATTCCTTACATGTTAATCCATGGTGTGATTGTATAGATGAGATATTCTTAGGGGAAACTACTGTTTAGATGTGATACAATAAGATACGTAACCGGTAATCTTATGTAGGCGTTTCACAAAGTAGAAAAACTACCTTGTTTGGCATTTATTTCTCCTTTATAAACCCTGGGCTGCAGGTAACTGCTTCATGAATGGAAGGGATGAGTCATAACGCTTGTATTCTGTTCATTACTTTTACATAGCAGATGAAATATATATATTGTGTTAATTGAATTTGTTTACAGACAAACTGTTTAGTAAAAACTATAAGGAAAACAAAGACAAGCTAGAGTTTTTTACCTTAAACCTCCTGTAGTGGAAGCCCATGGGAATTATGCAAATGACAACTTCGGGACATCAAGTGTTTCTATGTGACTTCTGTATCACTATGCCTTTTCTTTTTTTAATTTTTAAGTCTTTATGGTTACATTCAGGTCAATAAAGCCAAACTAGCTGTGGACATGCATGTTTTGGTATTTTTTATTGAACTCATCAGCACAGCATAAGTGGATAGTGTGGCTATACTTCAGAAAACACAGACTATTTAAACTCAGCTGGTGCCCATAAAGATTAAGGTGCCTGTAAAATATCCCAAGTAACATCCTAACCAAAGGGAGAAAAGGTCAGACAGATGAATCATTCAGTAAAAACTGCAAGGAAAACTCAGACAATTTAGAGTTTACACTAAAAGATACCTTAAACCCTTAAACCTTCTGTGTACATATATATATATATATATATATATATATATATATATATATATATATATATATATATATATATATATATATATATATATATATATATATATATATATATATATATATATATATATATATATATATATATATATATATATATATACATATATATATATATATGTATACACATAGAGAGAAAGAGAGAGACCTCTCTCTATATGTTCATAGGTGTGTACTAGGCTATCAGCCCTGGAGCCTATGTAAGCCTAGCCCAAAAAGATTCCCAACAAATAATCAGCCCTTGCAAGTCATGAACCGAGGACCATGCACAACATAGCCACAGCAATTTACCACTAAGCCATCTGAGCTGTTCTATATATACATATATATTGAAATATATATATATATATATATATGTGTGTGTGTGTGTGTGTGTGTGTGTGTGTGTGTGTGTGTGTGTGTGTGTGTGTGTGTGTGTGTGTGTGTGTGTGTGTGTGTGTGTGTGTGTGTGTGTGTGTGTGTGTGTGTGTGTATGTGTGTATAACTAGCTAGGCTTAAATGGCTCGCAAGGGCAGTTAGTCTAGTACTAATCTATGAATCTATGAACCTTAGGATTATAATGCTGAATCTTTCAGATACTACTAAAACTTTTAGCATTATGGTGGGGAAGAGTGTGTGCATATGTTTTTTAGATCAGTGTCAGAGTAACAGCTAAAGAGGGGGATAGGTTTAGTGTTCTGCATATGTTTTGCTGTATGCAATTTCTTGTTTTGAGGTAGTATTACACAAAGAGATTTTTAATGTAAGATCTAGACTTGCTGTTAGGGTCGAGAGCAGGGGTAGCATTATGGTTAGCACAAATTGTTAAGGTGGTACAGGATTCCTTATGTTAACTAGATCCTTTTTCCAATAATTAAAACTACATATTTTATCTATTACTGCTGCCTTGTTCCAATACTATGTCACTATGGAATGGACAACACCACAAAGTTTATCACTCTAAAAAAATTGATTATTTTTCAGCAAATTTTTTAATGCATTAAGCTCCTAGATAAACGTTTTTAATGCATTTACATTCCCAAGTACATTCAAAAATAAGTTTACAAATTAGAAACATTCCTTTTGTTTTATTTTAATTTGTTTTTCTTTATTTTATTTATTTATCCTTTTGTTGACTGGGTTAGTCCCCCTAGATTAGCAGCCTCTTTGTAGGAGAGGCCCAAGATGGTATTTATACTACTAGGAGAAATTTTCCATGGCATCAGGGGAACTTCCCCTACTCTTTCATGTATGGGGATTCTTTTTGTTGTGGCACTTCCTGTCTTCCATGCTAGGCAAGAAGGCAGCCTGGAAAAGAAATAACCTAGTGAGAGAAAGAATGGAGGTCCGTGAAGGAGATGTTGCATTGAAAACTGATAGTCGGTTAGCAGAGGCATCATTCGAGTCGGAGAAGGAGTCAGAGGTTAAGAGATAATAAAGATCTCAAGTATTAGAAAAGGCAGTTAAGCCTTTTAAAAAGTTATCAAAGAAGCTGGATGGATGTGCAGAAGATTTAGAGGACCTATTCCAGCATTACCTTTTTGAGTCAACACAAGACTGTGCTGTTACAACCCTCCAGTCGGTAAGGCTGTGTGATGATTATCAAGGAGATGATTGTGCAGCGTGAATCAGAAAGTGAAGTGGTGGTATCTTGGGGTGAGATAGAATCTAGGAGGAGGAAGTGAAAGAAGCTACATAGGGTAAACAATCATATGCTACAATGCTGAAATAAGGGAAGAAACAAATAAGAGAGGGAGAAGGAGGAAGAGAGGTCATGAAGAAGAAGTTTGTTGTACGTCTCTGCAGTAAGGAAGACAAAGACCTTGAAAGATTTAAGTACGGGATACAGTTATTCCAGCCTTGGAAATATCACCTAATGAGGTAAGAGCCTCTATTCACCCTAATAGACTTTTTGTAACATTGCATTTGAGACCGGAGTATATATAGTAACATTTTTAGAGCGGTATGAAAAAAGAAGGATTGTAGTCTATGGAATTCTTATGTGGTGCAAACTTTTAAAAGAGAAGCCAAAAGGGAATTACTGTACAATTTTGAATGGAGCTGGAAAAGGAAGTATTGAAATACTGTATGCAAAGAAGTGATGGACACTACAAAATGTATGATGACAGAGGCCTATGGACTGGGCGGTGGGATTGTGGCATTATTTTGAAGATGGAAAAAGATAATATTGTATATATCCCAAGTACAATAACTGCTGAAGGAAAGAGAAGTTGTGTAAGATATAAGGGACATTTTTTTTTGTGGAAAGAGTGATCATTTATTAAGCTATCGTGATAAGAGAAGATGTTTTGTTTCTGGAAAGGTGGGACATGAAACAAAGAAATGTGAATTGATGTGGAAAAAATGTGGAAAAACAGGACAGGACTCAGTTAATTGTGATGAACAACTACATGTTGAGAAAAAAAAAAGCGGACACAGGAACATGTAGATGATGTAGCAGGAAATGGCATACATGAACATTAAAAAACAAAATATCATACAAGAAAAAAACACACGGAATAAAGAAAATGAGAATAATGAAACTGAGGAATTAATGCTGGAAACAAGTGAAGAAGAAGATAGTAACTGTAAAATAGTAAGAGCTAAACGAAATTCAAAATGGGAAGAGTGAAAGACAGGAAAAGAAAAGATAAAAGTGTGATTATAAAAAATAAAAAGGAAGATAAAGGGTAAGACAAAAATATAATACAGCTGGAAGAATTTCAGAGTCTTATCAATAAATGCTAATAGTATAAAAAATGTTAGAAGATGGTCAGGTGAGTTGCAATGGTGTATGCTACTTGACATGTATGTAATTATCGTAGAGAATACAAGAATATTAATGGAGGATTAAAAGAGTCAGATGGAAAACTTATGAGATGGGAAAATTGTATGGGACAAGGGAAAATATATATATGTTCACAGATTGCTGTATTATTATTATTATTATTATTATTATTATTTATTATTATTATTTTAAACAATTAAAATTATAGATTATACTTTAGTAAAGTTAGGGAGAATAATAGTATTAGATATAAGATAAAAGAAGGATGTATACAGAATTATTACAATATATGCATATGTTACTAAAAAGAGAGAGAGGAAATATTCAAAAACTACTGAATTATATGGGAGTAAATATGGAAATAATATTAATAGGAGATTTCAGTTGTGATTCAAAGAAAAGAAAGAAATAAGGGAAAGATTTTAAAAGTTTATGAAATAATGAAAAGTGGAAAGTTATTGATTTATATATATATATATATATATATATATATATATATATATATATATATATATATATATATATATATATAAATGGGATAAGGTACACTGGATGTATAAAGGAAAAGAGATTGACACAGAAATTGATTTTTTCATAATATCTGATACTTTGAAAATGATAAAAAGAAAAAAGGAAACAGGTTTGTCAGATCATTTGGTTATATGGGTAGAAGTAAAAGAAAAGGAAAAATACATAAGGATAGGTAAAGGTAATAAAAGATTGAATGAAAAAGATTTAAATGAAGAGGAGAGGAAATAATCTGGGGAGATCGTGTAGAAATGAGAAACTTTTATAAAAATTGGACTGATTGGTGGTTAAGTTTTAAAGAGAAGCATAAACATATTTTTTTTAAAATGTCAAGTGATGAAAAGAGAGAAAGAAAATCAAACATATAGGTTAAGTCAAACAGTCTTCAGAGAAGTATTAAGAAATAATAACAATTCTTATGAAAAGGAGAAGTAAATCTATAAAATGAATCAAGACATTATTAAGAAAGTTTTATGTAAACAATGTACTTTTTACAAGAAGAAAAAAAAAAGAAGTACCTTCATACCTCAGTAAAATGTTAAGAGAAAATGAAAGAGTAAGAAGGCAATTAGAAACCAACAAAGGGAAAAAGTCGATAGAGAAAAAGAGAGTTGAAGTAACAGATCAGTATATACAATACATTTCAGAGCACAGAGATACAATCTAGACAAATACGAGAGGTAAATAAGTTAAATAAAGAAGAGAACAAGATTATGGAAAATATAACTTTAGGAGAGCTTGATGACATTTTAAAAGACTTGGATATGGAGAAGATAATTGGGTTAGATGGAATTCAGTATCAAATGTATTATAATATGAAAAATTGTCAAAAAGTAGATTTTGTAGAGGTTTTGAATGAACGGTTAGAAAAAGGGATAAATAAAAAAAAGAGATTATGTTATAGATCCATGAAATTTATATAGAAGAAGGGGAAGAAGTAGAGCATTAAAAATTGGAGACCAATAGCATTAAACAAGATACATTATAAAATATTTATAAGAATAATAGGGAAAAGATTGGGAAAAAAGTGTGGCTAGAATGATGGAACCTACTATTTCTGGAAAAAAGCGAAAGGAAGTCATGATTTATTATTATTATTATCAATAAAAAAGTGGAAATTAAAGTTTTGGTTGGAGATGTAAACAAAGCATTTGATAGAATACAATATGAGGAACTATGGAGAAAAGAGATTACAATTTAAGTGAGAAAATAAAGGTTATAAGATCAGTTTATGACAATAATATTATTAAAATAATATTAAATTGTTTTTTAAGTAAAGAAATAAGAATAGAGTGTGAGATATTCAAGGTTGTCCAGCAAGAAGCACATTATTTGCATTAGTTATGAATGTGGTTGTAAATGTAATGAATAGAGAACTGAAAGTAGCAAGATATAGGATAATGGGGGTTATGTCCCAGTTATTCTAACTTATGCAGATGGTGAGGTATTAATTACTAAAAAAAGAAATGGATGGAACAAGGAATTAAGAAATTAAATAAGTATTTAAATATGCATGGTCTACTCACCAACAAGGATAAATGTAAAGGAATTAGATTAGTGGGAGAGGTAGAAGGTATTCACTTTAATGATGAAGAGGTAGATATTTTAGGAATAATGTTGGAGTAAATATGAAAAAGGAAACACAAAAGGAAAGACTGATACAAAAAATAAGAGACATATGCATATTTTGGGGTCATATACATTAAAATATAAGAAAAAGGTTTATTCAATAAATTATATTCTGTTAAGTAAGATTGCCTATTTGGCAAGTGTATGTATGATCCCACTTAAATATGAAAAAAAAAACTTCTATTACTTATACTTTCATTCATATGAGGATCAAGATTAAACCCTGTAAGGAGAGGAATTTTGTATGTGCAGGAAGAAGAAGATGAATTAGAATTAATAAGTCCCATTGCACATGCAGCTTATTTGAAGCTGTATAATGTGTTGAAGGGATTGAAAGAAGAAAACAGGAAAATAGTTGTGACAAAAAGAGATTCTAAAAGCACAGCTTGCTGGAATTTTGTAAATATTTATATGCTATTTGTGAATATCAAACTGATTCATACAATATGTTGGTGTTGCAAATGTATTAGAACTGTGTATTATGTGTATATCAAATTGATTTGTACAGGCATGTGTGTTGAAAAGGTATTTGTAAAGTGCTTGGTTTGAAATATATGCACAGTGTGCTTACTGGAGAGCACAAAAATATTGTAAGTGTTTGAATGTATATGTTTTAACAGAGGAAACTGGAGGGTTAACCTCAGTCGAGCAAACTTTAGAAAAATATCTGAAATTAATTAACTTTATAGGCTAGGCTATAAAGATTCGTTCTCACAGGTTTCAACACAGCCAGAAACGCAAAGTCTTTGGGGTGAACTAATCACTACTCTGGAAACCTATAGGTATGCAAATGTTTTCTTACTTCCAGCACCTGCAAAGATCTGAGCAAAAACCCTTCTGGGTGTATCTTTACTGGTAGGGGCTAAGTCCTGCCAGTTTCCAGTGATGGGGGGTTTGACTGGGAACTAGAAGTCAGATGACCAGGAATTATGTCATTCTACAAGCTATCCTAGCAGTAGCATTTTAGATATTATTTTAAGAAGTCTCTTAGAGAGACTGAACATTCTGTGTTCTCTCTTGGATCTGACAACAAGAAGAATCATTCACATCACCCGCCTTGCTCTATTAAGTAAGTTATTAATGAATAGTATAATTTTCTTAAATTCAGTCAGGAATATTGAAGCTTAGTTTAGATATTGTTTTTCTTTATTTGCCTGAGCCTGTCCTGCAATGTTATTTTAAATATTTCCTGTGGATGCCACTGTGAATATGTACTTAGTATTGTCTTGTTCTTTTATTATTTATTATTAAATATATTTAAACATTTCATTGTGGCTGATATTTATAGAGATATTTACATTTTGACAATACTTACATATTTATTTGGTGACAATGTGTGGGCCACTTTTAATAGCCTTGATCTTGGTCAAACTACCATTTGTATTAGTATTAATATTAATATTACACAGTATTCATATTAATATTACACAGCAGAATTGGAGACCCTTTGTTAAGGGCCTTAAAGTAGCTGGCAAGGGGTTCTGGTGGCAGTGGTAACTACCTTATAGTCTGGGCAGAAGGGGGCATAGCTAGTAAACCTGTTCCAACCTTTCCCAGAGGTATGTGTGTGTGTGTGTGTATGTGAAACAAATCTCCAAGTGTGTGTGTGTGTGTGTGTGTGTGTGTGTGTGTGTGTGTGTGTGTGTGTGTGTGTGTGTGTGTGTGTGTGTCAGCTACTTAGGCAGGCACACGAAGCACTGGTTGGCTAAAGACTCAACTGTGCCATTGGGGAGTCTTATTGGGAATCTGGAGAAAGAGAATGGAACCGTCCCTGGACTGACTGTAGTGTCTGTTTGTTCTTAAGAGAAATTGCACTTGATGCAGACAGCTACATCTGGAAATACTGTGTGTGTATGTACCTGTTATCCTCCCAGTGAACATCCCCCATAGATGCCAGTGGTGAGGATTGAAGTTCCTTGATTACTGGCCCAGAGGTGGTGGAGCATCATATATTGATTGGAAGTGGTGGGAGATGTCCCTGTCACGTATTGTTTGGCAGTGGTGGGATATCCACATCACAATAGTAAATGATATAATGAAAATCAAATATGAGGTTGTTTGGGAAAGTTTAAGATATGGGAAAAGATCGAAGCCTAGTATTGAATTAAATAATATCAAAATAAAATATTATTATGGAAACTGAAAATAAGGAGTGTGGAAAAACACAGAAAAGGATGGTATGAGAATGTAATGAAGAACGGTATTATATTTATCCATGGAAAAACGTAAATAACAAAAAAATAAATGCAATTAAAATAAGATTTAAATGGAATAAAAATGTATGAATGTAAAGATGTTATGTGGAGAGTAATGGTTTGTAAACTGCCTGTCAAAGCAAATATGCCATATAAAATAATTTAGGAAAGATTATGTAACTATCGTGGAGAGACTGAGACAAGGGAACATGTTTTCTTAAATTGCATAAGAGTGAGAAAATTATGGGAAAATATATGAAATTAATACATTAAATGAGTCTAAAATTGTAAAAGACAAAATAGGAACATGATAGAATATGGATATTACGGTCACAAAAGAACAAAGGAAGTGAAAGAAAGAAGTCAATAAAAAATAGTTTTATGTATTGTGGGACCGACTGAGATGAAATATAATGAGAAATCGGTATTAGATGACATTTTGAAAAAAATATGTTTTTTGGTTGCTGAAAAAAGGCTGGGCGGAATAATTGAAATATTGGAAGCAAATAAAGTTATATGATGTTGTAATGTAGGATGTAAGTGTTTGTAAATAATGTATATATTGTAAGAATTGTCATATTTAGCAAGTTTTTTTAGTATCTCTGAAATTTACATTATTTTCTTTTCCTTTATTTGGGTGTCTAGACTAAATCCAGTAAAGAGGTGCATATTATACCGTAAAAGAAAAGAATGAGGTTTAGGACTGATTAATCCTAGAGTTTATGCAACAATAATTATCAAGAGAAAATCTTATTATGGAAATTAAAATTGATGAAATAGAAAATTATAGAAGAAATGGTATAGTAATGTAATGAGCAAAGATTTTTGTGTATATCCATGGAAGGAGCTGCCAAAAAAAATTGAAGCATTACAGGCTAGAATGGGAAGATGTAAGGAAATGACTGAATGTCAAGACTTTTTTATGGAGACTTAGTATTCAAAACTTTTCAGTAAAAGCAAATATGCCATATAAGATGAAAAAAACACAAAAAAATTATCCATCATGAAGAGGATCCTAGGCCTTAAACACATTTCCTGCATGGACAGATTCAAAACACTCCAGCTATTCTCTGTCTCATATTGTCTACTAAGAGACAATCTCTGCTTGACTTACAAAGCCATGTCTGACCCAGCTCTGTTAGAAATGCTACATCTAAAGAAATCCCAAACCCTCCACACCACACGCTCAAGAGACCTCAACCTCATTACCACAATCAACAGAACATGCTGGAGAGACAGGTTCATAACCTAGAGACTACCCATGCTCTGGAATAGAGTTCCCATGCATGTCAAGCTGAGCACCTCACTAGCCCTCTTCAAGTGAAATCTCGATGAGAGGATGGGAAAGTTCACCCGGGGATCTCTCCAGTGGCTCTACTTGATAGAGGCACTGGGAACTAACGATGGGAGGCACAATGCCAGGGCACTTCTATGGGCTAGGCTTGTAAAGGCCCCAGAGCCATTAGACTAGTACACACCTATGAACCTATGAATGATTGTAAAGAATTTGAAGCTAGTGACCATGTGTTTTTAGGATGTAGACCAATTAAAATATTATGGAAGAAGGTTGTTGAAATGAAGTATTTAAAGGGAAATTGAAATGTAAATGAATTAACTATGAATATGACTGCGTATGGTTATTATAAAGGAAATGTAGAAATTATGTAACAAAAATTGATAAAAAATGTTTTGTATAATGTGGCTGATTTTGGAACCAAAGAGTAAAGGAAATGTTGTTTAATGAAAAATGGAATTTAGCTATGATGCTAAAAAATAACATTTTGGCTATAGAAAACTGCATGGAGGTCTCATAACAGAAATATCCATGAGAAAAACGTTATTTATGTAAATAATGTTTGTATTGTAAATATGTATATGTTTCTTGTAAACTATGATTTTTTTTTTTTTATAAACAAAGGACCCCTAATATTTTTGATAGGTGCCATGGGATCTTTTATGTCCACCTGAGCTACCACTGACAGAAGCAGATGGGGTTTCAGCTTAATGTCTTTTAACTTTCGATTCTAATGTGATATCTTTAAAACTATTGCATGCGGATTTTTCTGAGTGTCAGTTTAACTTGATATTTGTCAACACTTGGTTCAGGTAATATTTCTCACTGTATATTTCTTTACCTTCTTACTCAAATGTGTAATGGGCGGCACAGTGGTGCAGTGGTTAACATTGTCACCTCACAGCAAGAGGTTCTCTGGTTCGATTCTCGGCTGGAGTGCCTTCTGTGTGGAGTTTGCATGTTCTCCCTGTGTTCGCGTGGGTTTCCTCCAGGTACTCCGGTTTCTTCCCACATTCCAAAGACATGCATCTGGAGCATTTCTCCCCGGGCCTCCGCTGAAAACAGGCTCTGTGGAACCTAGTCGGACTTTCCCGGTCAACAAATGAAAAATAAATAAATTAAAAGTGACATTTTGTTGTTGTTATGGTTCAATGCCTTTTGAATACATTTTTTTAAAATGTATTTTTCTTGTCTTTAATGTTCACCAAACTGCAGTTATTAACTGGTTCATGATGTTTCTTCTAATCCTGTCATTTTAGTATTTTGCTATTTCAATAAACAGGAGCCTCATGTATGCTCAATACACACACACACACACACACACACACACACACACACACACACACACACACACACACACACACACACACACACACACACACACACACACACACAAATAAGCATATATACTTAAATATGGAATTGGTATCCTCTACCCAACCCTGTGTAGTGCAACAACCCAGAGAAAGAGAAATTCATTCAGTCTCATTCATCCTGCTCTACAGGATCTATGTCACAAGATAAACATTTCAGAACACTGACGGTCATGTGGTCATGACTGTAGGGTAGACATTCTAAAACACTGAAAATAACACAAACACAAAACAAGCAAGCCCCCTACCACCATATATATCTATATATATATATATATATATATATATATATATATATATATGTGTGTGTGTGTGTGTGTGTGTGTGTGTGTGTGTGTGTGTATCCCCTTCTATTATCCAAAAGGCCATATCATCGAATTTCATTTTTGTGAGAAGAAATCTGAGAAAATAAAATAGCAAACAAAGATTTTTTTTTCCCAGGGCAAGTAAACACTTTCCCAACATGCCCTTTTCTAGACTGTAGTGCAATCTAGGATTTGGTATTCATAGATAGGGGGATGTGGGGTTTTATTTATTCCGACGTGTTTCATTGGAGTTTGGGCAAGTACCCTGGGAAAAATTTGCCATATGGTCTTGCGAATATTAGAAGTAGATATATATATATATATATATATATATATATATATATAGAGAGAGAGAGAGAGAGAGGATATAAAAAGTTTACACACCCCTGTTAAAATGCCAGGTTTTTGTGATATAAAAAAATGAGACCACAGTAAATCATTTCAAAACTTTTCCCACCTTTAATGTGACCTACAACCTGTACAATTCAATTGAAAAAGAAACAAATCTGTTAGGGGAAAAATATATAAAAAAAATGAAAATATGCTAGTTGCATAAGTATGTACACCCTTAAACTAATACTTTGTTGTGTGTGAACTCCATTAAACTAATACTTTGTTGAAGCACCTTTTGATTTAATTACAGCATTCAGTCTTCTTGGGTAGGAGTCTATCAGTATGGCACATCTTGACTTGACAATATTTATCCACTCTTCCTTGCAAAAGTGCTCCAAATCTGTCAGATTGTGAAGGCATCTCTTGTGCACAG
>NC_056733.1:1010346092-1010606092 GCF_019279795.1 Protopterus annectens | reverse complement strand
TATATGTATGAAAATAGTGTTACATTCCAAGTAGTTTAACTTATAGGTTCATATGTTCATAGGTAGGAACTAGGCTATCTGCCCAAAGATATTTATAAGCTTAGCCAGAATGTGTTGGCTTTCACCGCCCCCTTAGATTAGATCCCTGTGCCTCTGTCCAGCAGAGCCACTGAAGTGATCCTGGGGTAAACTTTCTGTTTCCCATCCACTCATCAAGGTTTCTTTTGAAGAGTGTTAGCGAGGAGCTCTGCCTAATGTAGATTGGAATCTTGTTCCAAAGCATGGGAAGTCTCTGGGACAGAACTCTATCCCTCCAGCACATCCTATTTATTGTTGTGGTGAGGTTTAGATCCCTAGAGCATGTGGCTCGAGGGGATAAGGTTTTCTTCAGGTGGAGCATGTCCATTAATTCTGGGTTGGACATGGCCTTGTATGTCAGGCAGAGATCACCTCTGAGTAGGCGGTATACAACCGAGTACAGCTGGAGTTTCTTCAGTCGAGCTGCATAGGGCATCTGTTTGAGGCCAGTGATCTTCTTGGTGAGGTACTTCTGTGGTCTTTTGCTCCAGGTGTCTTGTAAGGTACATCCCAAATGGGGCGCTGTACTCTATGATGGGTCTGATGAGTAATGAGTAGAGGGGCACAATGACCTCTTTTGATCTGGATGCGAACCCTTTTGTGATTAGGTGGGTCATGTAGAAGGATTTTCTAACCACTTTGGCAATGTGATTATCAAAGGTGAGATTACTATCTACTTGGGTCCCCAGAGCCCTTATTACGTCTTTCGTATTAAGGGGACTACCACCTATGTGGTAGTTTGTGGGTACTTTGTTTTTTCCAAGGGGTATGACTATGCACTTTTTGGCATTTAGCTTGAGGCCATGATTTTGACACCAGGTATCCATCTCAGTGAGACCCTTTTGGAGGATGTCTGTGTCAGCCAGACAGTCAATTATAGCCCCTAGTTTGCAGTCGTCTACAAACTTGGTGAGCCATAGTTCTTCTGTGCTTGCCTGTACCTCTGAGAAGTATATGGCGAACGGGAGGGGTCCTAGGACTGAGCCCTGGGGAATGCCATTTGTAACCGGTTTAGAGTCGGACCTACCTCCCACAACTCTCACCATGTGGGTTTTGTCCATGAGCCAGTTGGCAACCCATCCTGTGACATAAATTTATGTTCAGGCTGGTGAGCTTGTCTATAATACCAGAATGGGGAATGGTGTTGAAGGCCTTTGCGAGGTCTAGGTAGGCTGCATGTACCACCTTTCCCTCATCTATAGCCTTGGTAACTGTCTCAAAAAAGTCCACCAGGTTTAGGAGGCATGATCTGCCCTTAACAAAGCTGAACTGGGTAGGGTCCAGTGTTTGGAGGTTCCCAATGTCTTTGTTAATGAGTTCCATGATGATGTGCTACATAGCTTTGCAGACCAAGCTAGTCAGGCTTATAGGGCGATAGTTCCCGGGGTCTTTTGTGGCTCCACCTTTGTGGAGCGGAATAACCGTTGCTGTATGCCACTCTATGGGTACATAGCCTGGGAGAGGCTGAGTTTGAACAGTGTGTTTAGGTGAGGGGTTAGTTTGTCTTTGAACCTGTGTAGGACGCAGCCTGGGACAATGCCCAGTCCCACTGATGCTGTGTTTTTGGCTTAGTAGAGGGCTGTTTTAACCTGAGTGTCTGTGATTTCAGGGACTCTACATTCTTCGGGTATGGTTATGGGCCATTTTGGGGGTGAGAGGGGGGTGAAGTTTGAGCTAAAACTGTCTGCCAGGATGTTGGCAATATCGGTTGGTTCAGTGTATTTTGTGCCATTCTGCACTAACTCCGAGCATGTCTGAGCATTGCCACTTAGATTCTTGACATAGCTAAAGAATGTCTTGTGGTTATCTTTGGAGTCCATGGCAATTTTTCTTTCTAAGCTTGCCTTGGCTGATTTTATGAGGGATCATAGTTTTTTGCTGATACTGATCAGGGATGTCTTCCCTTCTTGGGATTTTACTCTTTTCTGTACTAGTTTCCTCCTTCTATTGTGTAGTTTGTTTATGGCAGGAGTCCACCAGACTAGTTTCCTTTTCTTGGAGGAGTGACTCTTGGTTTTGCTTGGGATGGCATGATCCATGCATTCTTGTAGGTGCCCATAGAATGCATTAGTAAAGGATTTTGCAGCTTGGACAGCATTATCCTTCAGCGTGGAGGCTTTGAAACTTTTCACCTCTGTCTTAAGTAACATGAAGTTTGCTTTTGAATAGTTTTTCACAGTGGTTTCCTTGTCCAGGGGGTGGTGGCAGAATGTGGATATCCAAAGTGAGTTGTTAAAAGTCAGATCTAACCAGCAAGGGGTTGACCTCCGGTGTGGAACACTGGTCACCCATGTTGGTGATGACCAGGTCCAATATGTTGTCACCTCTGGTGGCAGTGTTGACTAGTTGAATCAGGGCATTTGAGTTTATAAATTCTAGGAAATGTTGGGCAAGGGAGTTAACACTTGAGTAGTTCTTGCAGTTTATGTTTGGGTAATTGAAATCACCCAATATTAGGGTGTTTGGTAGGACCTTTATGCTTCCCAGTGTTTCCAGAAATGCAGAATGGGGATCCTGGGACATGGTGAGTGATCAGTAGCAAGCTACAATTTGAATTGCAGTTTTGCTCGTTGTTAGTTACACGTGGATGATCTCTGAAGCATCGTGCTGTGCCACTAACCTAGAGGTGTGGGTATCCTTAATGAATATGGATACGCCCCCACCTTTTATATTTCGGTTTGGGTTCTTTGGCTGAAATGTATGGTATGAGTTGTAGCCTAATAGTGCTGGGGTGCTCTCTGGAACCTTAAACCAGGTTTCTGTTACTGCACATATATTGATTTTCTCCATACTGAGGAGTGCCTCAAATGTGTGCATTTTGAGGTTTAGACTTCTGGCATTGAGTAGCATTACCCTCAGTTTTTTGTTACTTGTGCTATTTACAGTAGTGGGTTTGTCTTTTGAGCCTTGCCTAAAAAAGACACTATAGGGGTGGCAAGAGCCTTGGCCAGTATTCGAAAGCCTAAGGGTGACAGGTACAAGCCGTCTCTAGCGAAGCAGCATAGCTTGTCGAACATGTCATCCCAGGCAGACAGACACTGGATACCCTTTGAATGACTCCAAAAACTTAGCCAATTGTTGAAATTAAGATTTTTTTCTTTATACCATGGTATCATTCTTGGTGAGGGCAGGATGCTACTCAGGGTCAGGGTTATACCGGCCTGGGCTATGTGATCAGAGAGCTCTTCCATGTCTCTTTTTATGTAGTCCAGGGAGGGATGGCTTAGGTCATTTACACCAACATGGACAATGACAGAGTCATATCTGTACTTGTTCTGGAGTGACCTGAGTGCTTGTGTTATGTGGCGGATCCTGGCACCCAACAGGCAGCTAACAGTAACCTTTTCCTTATTCAGCCTAGTGAGTGGGACGTCAGTGTGCCTGACTATAGAGTCACCTATTACTAGTATGTTGGGTATGTTATTTTGCCTTAAGGGCTGTGATTGCATGGCACACTGATTGTGTGAAGTATGTGTTTCATGGTTTGTGTTGGGGGGGTGGAGGCTGCTTGGATGTTTGCTTTGGAGGTCTCTGTTGGTTTTGCAGATTTTTATTTAGAGCCTCCGAGTATGTTTTTGTGTATTTATGTGTGTTTTTTGCCGGTGCTGGGTCAACGTGAGACTGGTGGTGTGATGCAAGTATTTTCCTTCTCTTCTTGACTGTCGGATCCAGTCTTGGGTTGAGAGAGCTTAGCCTCCAGTTTGGCTGTATAATTGCATCTCTCGCATTTATTAGTGTTTGGTGGTAGGAGGAGAGGGTTGTCTGTGTACATGAGGCAGTTGTAACATTGCCTCAAAATGCCCAGATTCACCAGTTGGATTGGACAGTACACCTGAAACTGCCCTTTGGACATGCCTGGATAGGTACAGTGAACTGTTTTACTGGATGGCTGGTAAGGTCGAATATAGAGCCTTGTCCTTCTGTACAGTACAGGAGGGTCTCGTGTTAGGGTTTATAAGTGCTTGCTATGAGTTTTGAGCAAGTGCCAGGCTGAGAAATGAATGGCTTGAGTGCTTAAGTTGAAAGTTTGTCTAATTCCAAGGGAAAAATTGAAGAAGAGACTTTGTGGAACCAGGAATAGTTTTGTCCTAGCTAGCCGGCACTGCCCGGCATGCAAAACTGGGCAAATGCAGTATTTATAGCAGGGAAATGAAAGAGATAGAAATTAGACCAAAATGGCCAATAAACTACTAATTTCTGGGCAGAAACCACTCCTCCAGGGACAGATAGTCTGCTCAAAGCTCCCCTCTCTCACAGGTGAACAGAGAAACTTCCTTCTATCCAAGTAAGGTATGGGCAAGCACAGAGATTTGTAACACAGCCCTGAATTCAGCACTAACCTGAAAACTGGACTATACTAGCTTATAAAGGAGGAAAACAAGTATATTTATTTCAGAAAATAAAGCAGATACAATCAAAAAACACTTTAAATGCACAGAAAAGGATACTTATTGTTATGTATTGCAGATCAGAGTTGTAGTCAATACCCCTAGTAATAAAGTAGGAAGAAACACAAATACAGTAAAAAAAGATGAATAAAGTGCAAATTGTATGCAATCTTTGCTCTGAGAGTGTTGATGGAGAAGTACAGAGAATGTCGGAAGGAGTTGCATTGTGTTTTTGAAGACTTAGAGAAAGCATATGACAGGGTGCCTAGAGAGGAGTTGTGGTATTGTATGAGGAAGTCAGGAGTATCAGAAAAGTATGTAAGAGTGGTACAGGATATGTACGAGGATAGTGTGACAGTGGTGAGGTCTGCGGTGGGAGTGATGGATGCGTTTAAGGTGGAGGTGGGGTTACATCAAGGATCAGCTCTGAGCCCTTTCTTATTTGCAATGGTGATGGACAGGTTGACAGACGAGATCAGACAGGAGTCCCCGTGGACTATGATGTTTGCAGATGACATTGTGATCTGTAGTGAGAGTAGGGAACAGGTGGAGGAGACCCTGGAGAGGTGGAGATATGCTCTAGAGAGAAGAGGAATGAAGGTCAGCAGGACTAAGACAGAATATATGTGTGTGAATGAGAGGGAAGATAGAGGAATGGTGAGAATGCAAGGAGTAGAGGTGGCGAAGGTGGATGAGTTTAAATACTTGGGTCAATAGTTCAGAGTAATAGTGAGTGTATAACAGAGGTGAAGAAGAGAGTACAGGCAGGATGGAGTGGGCGGAGAAGAGTGTCAGGAGTGATTTGTGATGGACGAGTACCTGTAAGAGTGACAGGGAAGGTCTACAAGAGGGTAGTGAGACCAGCTATGTTATATGGGTTGGAGACAGTGGCATTGACAAAAAGGCAGGAGTTTGAGCTGGATGTGGCAGAATTAAAGATGTTAAGATTTGCACTCAGTGTGACGAGGGTGGACAGGATTAGGAATAAGTATACTAGAGGGTCAGCCTAGGTTGGAAGGTTTGGAGACAAAGCCAGAGAGGCAATATTACATTGGTTTGGACATGTGCTGAGGAGGGATGCTGAGTATATTGGGAAAAAGATGCTAAGGATGAAGCTACCAGATAACAGGAAAAGAGGAAGGCCTAAGATAAGGTTTATGGATGTGGTGAGAGAGGACATGCAGGTGGTTGGTTTGACAGAGCAAGATGCAGAGGACAGGAAGAAATGGAAACATGTGATCTGCTGTGGCGACCCCTGATGGCAATAGCCAAAAGATGATGATGATATATATGTGTGTGTATGTATATATATATATATATATATATATATATATATATATATATATATATATATATGTGTATATATATATAAAACAATATAAAACAAACAAACTGATTTAAACAAGTTACCCAATTAACCAGAAAAAAAAGCTCAAAACTGAGCCCTGTTCCAGCAGTCTTCAATCAGACAAGTTCTAACTGCACACTCCTGCTACAAGGGTGCAGGGGAACCTTCTCCAAAAAAAGATAAGATGGCCTGGATCAGTGCCCAAGGTATACAAACAAAGCTAGATTCAGCAGGCCTGAATCTGGTCCTATGCTACATCAACAAGGCGCACCAATTTCAGAAAGAAACAGTTCAAATAAGCAGGCACAATAAGCCTGTAACCAGAAATTCCCAGCTCAGAATGGTAGAATCCAGCGTCTCCTCCCATAAGAGTGCAGACCACAAACTCCCTTAATATAGAATAACTGGCCTGAAGCCCAAGTGCTTAAGCCAGAACTAATACACTTTTAGAATAGCAGACACTGGGCCTTCAATCAGCAATTCCCAGTTTAGAAGGATGTAAGCTACCTTTCCTGCCACAACAGTGCAGACCACAAACCTTCTTAATGTAAAACAACCTGTATGAAGCCCAAGTGCTTAAACCAAAATACTTAGAATAACAGTTACAATTTAATCAGGCTACTACCAAGCAGTAATAAATGCAGCAGAATAAATAAAATTGAGTACTTTTAAGAAAAGCAAAATAAAGCAGGAGGAAACACAAATACAGTAAAAGCAGATGAATAAAGTGCAATTTTTTAAGTGCAAGGAGAGAGGAAGGAAGAACCTAAGTGGGTTGAAAATCCTTTTTTTCATTACAGAGATCAGTATAACTGGATGCAACTAAATCTGGTTAAATAATTATAATTAAATAAATATAATTATTTGTCATAGAGTTTCCAATCACATCTGAAAAATGTATATTAAATTGCTTATTTTTAATCCTAAACCTACTAAACTTACCCACTGTAGTTTTTTCCTTGTCTCTTCGAACACTAAAATTGAAAAAGTCATCCATGCAAAACTCCTAGGCATCATCTTTGACAAGAAATGAGAACAAAAACGAACAGGCAACCAGACTCCACACAAATATTTAATAAATTAAGCATTTTTGTCCAAAAATACAAAGGTTGTTATCAGAATAACTACTAAATCTAAAATCACAGTATAAATACCCACTTCAATTAACAAAAACCCTTCCCCTGAATCAAAATTTCCAAGGCAACTGAAATAATCACATCATTCTCGTAAAGGTTACATATAAAACTACTACTTGTTATATACAATAAAATTACATATGCAAATATGCTGTAAACTAACCTCAGTATAATAATATATATAGTAAAACATACAGAACAAAACAACCCTACACCTATAAAAACTAAGCTTCCTTTAACCGTAAGACACTACTTAGGGACATTGCATCATTCAGACCAGGCATAACTGTGGCATTAGTTTTTAACTGCCACTTCAATTCTAAAAATTCAAAAAAAATCATCACTAGGGCCACCCCTCTGCCCCAAATCTACATGGTCTATAACCACAAATCTGAATTCATGTGAAGGGGTGGAATCCACACGGTTAAATAAAGCATCTTTACCATTTTTCATCTTGATGCCGTAAATATGCTGGTAAATTCTCTTTCTAAGGCTCAGACTAGTTTTTTCAACATAGAATGCACTGCATGATTTACACAGGGCCAAGTAAACAACCCCTTTACTACCACATTGGAATTTACCCTGTACCTTAATATTACCAAACCCTTCCACATAGAGTTCTTTGCCTTCAGCAACGAATGGACATTGGGAACAATGGTCACATTTGACCATTTTTCCAACTCCAGGCTTAGTACCAACATTTTCTAACAAATTCTTAAAGCACATGTCCTTCTTGTACATGATAACAGGTCCCCCCCCACAATCTGTTTATAGTGCTCATCTACACAAAATATTCTCCAGATTTTTTCTAATAATAGACCCCAGCTCAGAAAAATTCCTATTATATGTTATCCGCGGTGGTGAGTAAGACGCTGACTGGTTCGACTCTCAGCTAGAGCGTCTTCTGCATGGAGACATGCGTGAATGGGTGTAGCTTCGTTGAAGGTTGTGCGTTAGGGCTGGCAACTCAGCACGTAAAAATCAACTGCCAATCATTAGCAGACCGGAGTTCCGCTGTGGCAACCCCTAACAGGGAAAAGCTGAAAGACACAACAACATGTTAAAACAAAGCTCTCAAGACATCTATGCTCGGTACTTTGAGTTCGACTGAGTTCAGTAACCATAGTACCTCCCCTAATTATTGGGGTGAACTGTCCTACAAATTTTTCCTATTAACCTTTGAAAAACTTATGGTTAAAAAATCATCAAGATAGCCTCTAACTCTAAACTTGAACGTACTTCACAATCTTTCCTAATTTCCATTCCATCCAATACCATCCTAGCCGAATGGACAAATTGGCCTTTTGCCAGCTGAAACTCTGATACATTTGGTGATGCTTCACATTTAAACCACATCTGTGACAAGTGTGAGAATTTTAAACCACATCTGTGTAAAGTGTGAGAATTTTAAACCACATCTATGGCAAGTGTGAGAATTTTAAACCACATCTGTGACAAGTGTGAGAATTTTAAACCACATCTGTGACAAGTGTGAGAATTTTAAACCACATATGTGACAAGTGTGAGAATTTTAAACCACATCTGTGACAAGTGTGAGAATTTTAAACCACATCTGTGACAAATGTGAGAATTTTAAACCACATCTGTGGCAAGTGTGAGAACACAGGAAATGCTGACTGAATCACAAATGGCATAATATAGCATTAATTAGCTTAAGAATATTTACATCACCTTATCTGCTCGTTTATATAGCTACATTCAAGTACATTGTGAATTGGAGTAAATGGCCTATATGAATCACAGGTCAGTTGCGCCTTTCTGTGCTCGCCCCTGAATTTCCTGATGCATTTGCATAATGATTATGTATACCGCTCTTATTCTTGAGAAGGGCTGGTTTGTGCAAAATGAAACAGCACTAGATAGCACAAAAACTTTCCTTCCTGGTTGTTAACAGACTAATCTCTCAAGGCAGAGGCCTGCATCTGTGCTAGTAACATCTAAGTATGAGATTAGTACAAAGGAAAGGATCATGGGATATGTTTACAGCATCATTATCTTTTCCTCGGAAGCAGTAAATGAGATAAAATGAGTATTTCACTGAACTGTTCCAGACGGAGCAGTGTTATTCTGCCAAAAATTCACAAACTACTGCCCAGTCTTCTCAACTGTGAAAGAAAATATAACTTCCTTGCAGTAATAAATGCTTACCACTGACAAAAATATTTAGACATTTTTTCTCCTTTATATTGTTGTTGGTAGGAGGTAATGAGTTAGACCTGTGGTAGTGAACTATGGCTTAATTAAAATTTAGCAAGTTATTACACATTGGTGTGTTTGAGACAATGGTAGATAATAAAGTAAAACAAACTGATAAGAAAATCATAAAAAAATATATATTTTCTTATTTTTCAACAAAGAATAATAAAGAGGCGAGTTAGAATTTTGGGAGTCTGGATACAACATGGCAGATGAAGATTGTTTTCCTTGTTTTCTATATTCACTTGCTTTTCCTGTGTGTAGTCAGGGCTATTGAAAACATTCCATCTATTTTATTATATTAGACTTGAGAACACATTGCTGAGTTACTGTTCTGTGAACATCAGGTGCCCTAGACAGAGGGATCAGACCCCCAGTGGCCATTTTCCATTTAAAATTACTCCGTGTGGTTCCTTAAATGTAAGTTGTTAGTGATTAATTTACTGTGGGAGATTTGTCCCGTCTTCACATTTCTTGTGACTGCAGAAGTGGTTACCTGTGAACAGTATAACCGCTTTTGTTTTCCTTTGTCATACTTGTTGCAATGAAAAACTGACCTGTTTCACCTTGAGCTCACTGAAATTCGCTAACACCTCAGGTGATTGATACACCTTATATTTCTTAGTGCAAGAGATTTCACATCATGCGAAGTTTGTAAGAAAGAGATTACAAGAGTGAAAGATAGACAGGATTTTATAGAGAAGGTTCAGTTTATGTTGTAAAAGAAGGACTTTGAGTAGACAAGTGTCTGCATTTGCTATAAGTTGGTATTCTCTCAGTTTATTTGTGACATCATGAAGAGATTAGTTCGTCTTTTTCTACTAAGTAATAATATCGTTTAACCGGCTGAATAGCTCTTTGGCAAGTCAGTTTTGTAGAATTTTATCCCCTCCCTCTGTACAGTGGCTAACTGTACACACACATAAGAATTCCCTGGTATGACTGAATTACATTACAGGAATTTTCTATTGTTATTGGTAAAATAGATGTAGCAGCATTATAGCAAATTCAACCTTCAAGACTTAAGGACCATGGGATTAATAAATGCTTGTAAGAAGTGGAGCAACATCTGGCATTGATGGGAAGTTTGCCTGTTCCATGACTTTCAACTACTCTCTCAACAAAGCATTGTATCTAGGCTGCCCTTGAAATAGATCCTTGCATATTAGAGATTTATGAGTATAAAATTAATATTATACAACAACCCCCCCCCATTAATATTCCAAAACGTGCACGTAGATTGTTCCGCGTGCACGTTGTAAATCAGAGTTATAGTAATGGAAAAAGGTCCGGTCGCCCGGACTTTTTCCATTAGTATAACTGTTTTTTTTTTTTTTTTTTACAGCAATGGAGAACGCAAGATCTCCGTTGCTTGTTACACCTGTCTCGCCATGTTAAATGAGTTTAACATAGTGAGACAGCTTTTAAAAAAAGCAACGGAGAATCTCCGTTGCTTTTTTTAAAGTTGTCTCGCTATGTTAAACCCATTTAACATAGCGAGACACTTTAAAAAGCAACAGAGATCTTGCTTTCTCCGTTGTTTTTTTCAAAACTGTCTTTCTATGTTAAATGGGTTTAACTTAGCAAGACAGCTTCAAAAAAAGAAACAGAGATTCTCCATTGCTTTTTTTAAAGCTATGTTGCTATATTAAACTTGTTTAACATGGCGAGACAGGTGTAACAAGCAACAGAGATCTTGCTTTCTCCATTGCTTTTGCCCACAGCTCTGATGTACTGCGTAAGTATACGCATGCGCAGTACATCAGAACTGCCTCAGAATACCCAGACAGCTGCAGAAGGGCAGCAAGGAGACATTATACAATACCATTATTTAAGAAAAGTAATTATTGTTTTTCTTAAATAATGTCATTGTATAATAGCAATAGCCCACTTCTGGGTGTCAATTGGCTTTGTTTGGCCACTCGGGCTTCACCCTCGTGACCAAACCACAGCGACCATGGGTAAATCCAGTATTACCCACACCCAGGCATGGGTTATTGCTATAATATATACATGCCAGAAATTTGAAGATATAGCAAATCACAGCATTATTTTTTTGGTTTTCCTGATGCTTTTTCTACTTATTAAACAAAATATAAACTGTCTAAAGTCCAGCATCTGGAAATGGTCAGCTTTTGCTCACCTCCTGCAGCTCTTTGCTTAGCCATACTGGGATTTGCATTGGAAGGCAGAGAGCTTAAAATAAATGAGGCTCACTTATGAGACTCTTGGAGGAAGGCATTTTTTTGTATTTCAGAACAGCAGCCTGCATAAGAGCTACCAGAAGCAGGTGTTTGATATTTCTGCTAATCTGCTGAATTATTTCAGTCAAGCTTATGTTTGTGGGACATCAGAGTAAATCACACTGCTGACATCAAAGATATTTCTTGACCTAGAGTGCTCATAAAGCTTTAAAGTGAAATCCATTAGTCAGACAAAAGTGGGGAAGGCTGATCTGAAGTGTTGCTCATAAAACTAAAGGTGCGGCATTAACGTACAGGATGGCCTGGCTCTTGCAAGCATCTTTGTAATATGGGAATCCAAACAGTGTTTGGTGTGAATGTGCCATATTTTTATTTGTGGAGTATACAGTTCTAGGACACCACTTATGGCACATATGCATGAAAAATTAATGGGAGTGGTATTAAATGTGTTAAAGATTTATTTACTTTCTCACTTCTTCATTATGAAAGGTGGACAGAGCACTTTTGATGTGAGAGCCTGAGCTTTGAATATACAGATTAATATATCTACACTGACCCATTATTTGTCTAACATCCCCACCTTCTTCTCAAGAGTATTACTATCATCTTATTAGGGACTAGGAAAAAAACTAAAAAAAAAAATTTTGTATTGTGTTGAGCTGTGAAAAATCCTGGTGGTTATATTCACTTTAAGATAGAATATCACAGGGCATACACATGATTTATGTGTTCTCTTTTGACTTATTTGTTCATAGGTTAGTACTAGGCTAACTGCCCTCTCAAGCCATTTTAAGCCTAGATAATTATCCCCTGTGAGATTCAAACCCTGTATTTTGTGTTTGCAAGGCAAACACCTTAACCGTTAGGCCACCTTCCCTCAGCATGTGTTTTAGTAGATACTTACTAAATGAAGGAAGTTGCAGTAAGCAGAGTACAAAATGGTCTCACGATGTCAAATTATTACACTTACCACTTTAACAACTTTCTCCTATACACCCTGCAAGAGATAGACAGATAGGTAAACAGACAGCAGTATGATAGATGCATAAAATGTTTAAATTAAAAGCAATGATTTTGCTGGCAGTAACTGAACAGTATTACTATGGCCCCAGCAACCTAGGTTAAATTAGCTGCTCATATGTTTGACACAGTGGTAGAAAGGGATAAGAATGACTATCCCAGGGGAGGGTGGTATCATGGGAGTCCTCTGTGACAATTCCTAGTGGAGGCTGGGGATGTCACAGGGAAGGAGATGTGGTCCAAGTAGAAGGGGGGTCATGGCTGAGCTGCTGCAAAAGTAGGGCAACATGTTGCAATTTCTGTATTACCTGCCTGCTCTCTTCTAACTAATGGATATGGACAGCCAAGCCCCCCCCTCCCCCATGATGCACGTAAGTTCTACAGCTGGCCCCAGTGGATTGATGAAGTAAGCCTGGAGTAGTTTGTAGATATGGAGTAGATGTTGGGGCACTGTAAGAATGATGCAGGCGAGGACAAAGGAGCAGCATGTCTTCCGAGTTACAATTTTATTGTTTAATTTAATATTTTTGCAGACAGTAACTAAGTATTGATCTGCAATACTCCATTCATTAACAATATGTGTTTGTGTTTTTGAATGTATGTCCTCTTTTGTATAAGTGTGTGCTACAGAAACTGATGAGAAAACTTGCCTATAAGGTAAATATGATAGACACTGCTGTTAAAATGTAATTTCGATGAGACAAAGGGCAGGGGTAAGGTATGTTATTTGATCCCTCTATAATGAATGCCATTACAGCTGTGTAACATCTAGCAAAACATTACCCTGTAAAAGAAATTAGTGAGGGCTAATGGACCAAATAAGATCTAGTTCTCCATTTTCAAAATACTTGTCATTGCAATAGTAACTAGCGCTATCAGATTTAATGGGTTAGATTTGGCAAGCTTTGACTTAGGGCACATGATAAAAAATATATAGCTGAATAAGGATACCCTGCACACACACACACACACACACACACACACACACACACACACACACACACACACACACACACACACACACACACACACACACACACACACACACACACACACACACACACACACACACACACACACGCAGGAAGTACACAATGATTTCTGCAACATTAATGACTCTATACACCTTAGATGTCTGAATGTGACCAGATAAGTGAACAAATACAAAAATAATGGCCGCAGTAATGCATGCCATTTCTTTCACATCAGATGCATGCAGTGCAGTCCACTGGAACCTCCCATCCCCTACAAATGCATATGTATACATACATACACAGGTGTGCCCATCAACTAGAGTCACTTTATTGAGTTTATGCATCTCAAAAGTCTGATTGTAAGAAAATGAATAAATAATGACCAAGGTAATGAATTGTAGCTGATTTCTGTGAGTCTATATTATGTCAGCAAAATGGCATTATGGCGAATGCCATTTCGCTGACACATATAGACCGAAATCGGAAAAGAGCAAAAGCTCAGGTAAGCGATTTCTTTCCCTGAGAAAGAAATTGCTTGTCCTGAGCCATGACATTACCCTTTATCCGACTGTAGTGTGATCACGGAGTTTGGTACAGCCCCTCACATTGGTAGTAATGTTTTAAATGGTATGTTGTGTTTTGTTGATTCAGCGATTTATTTTCCATGGGAAAAAATCAGTGAACTGGGGTTTCACTCTTTTAAGATTTTAGCCTATATGTGATGGCAAAATGGCATTCACTATAATGCTGTTTTGCTGACATAATATAGATCTGATTTCTGTCTTATGCATAATGTGCCACCAACTGCATACCTCCTGTGCACCCCACATCCCCCCTAACTAAATATACCAACTCTGAGATCACTCTAGAGCAAAATCTGCATAACGGCCAAATGACTCATTTCCCTGTGTGGAAATGGCCATTCGCAATTTTCAGACTTCGACATTTAGTGATCGACCTTTAGGTGTTCCATAACCTAAGGTTTCAATCATGTAATAGGGAACCCCTAAGATCCCCTCACAAAACACTCACGCACACACACACACACACACACACACACACACACACACACACACACACACACACACACACACACACACACACACACGTTTGGTTGGCAGATGTCTTATTGACACATTATGCAAGTCAGTTGCATGTCATCATGCTATCTGGGTCATGTCTGAAATGGGTCAGTTTGACCAGCCCAGTTAACAAATGATGATACATAAATAAATGCAGATGTGAATAAACACATACATACACACATAAATAAATAATAAATAAATAAATAAATGAACTTGACTTTTGATACTGAAGACCATCGATGAACATATTTTAGAAAAACGATTGCTTATTCCTATACTTGTTTGTGTCACAGTCTGATAATTATCATTTGTTAATAGATTCTCTCCAATATAGTTTAGTGTTATTAACTAGTACACTGCAGTGCAGAAGACAAACAGTGTGCTTTCAGCAGGAAACACTGCTAAAACGTACACGTTTACAAAACAACCATAGTTATAACAGACAACTATGAGTGAAAGCATCAAGACTGCCCAAATGTTTGTGCTCATGAGTCATATCTAGTATGGGACTGATATAGTTACTCGTATCTTGATTACAGACTGTTTCTACTTTCAAAAATATGTCTGTATGAAAAACGCATGAGTACTTCATCATTGTTTGCACATTTGTTCTTGGCTACCCTTTCATGTCTGAAATTTACATGCTACCTGTTTTTCACCCTAAAACCAGGTTGAGATCATTCCTCTTGTCCCTCTATCCTTTATATCAAAGTATTCATCTTTTGGCTTTCTGTTCTAGTTTCCATCAATTATTGGCTAACATTTACTATTACACCCCTTCCCCTATCTATAATTTGCTTCTTAATTATCATCAGTAATAAGCAACACATTAAAAGGACTGGAGAGACTACGACTTTACTCATTAAAATATATCTGTACACCAGTCCTCTCTTCTTGTACTTACAAATACATTTTTTCCCTAATGGGCTGTTCGCTAGAGTCTTTCTAGGTGGTCACACTGACTTGTACAGAACTAATGTCGGCATTTTCACCCCACTGTCCGTAGGTTCATAGGTCATTAGTAGGCTAATGACCCTATAGGCCATTTTCAAGCCTAGTGATGTTTTACCAGATGTATCAGACATCATCTAACAACCGTGGGTAATTTTAAGGGTTGGCTATAGGATTGGTCAATGGGCGTTCAAGCATTTACAGGCTGTATCTGTCAATAAGAGGCATACACAGGCAGGGGTAAACTTCTGATGTCCCTTTCACCAGCCCAGGCTAGGGTCTATGTTATATCAGTGAATGCTTAAAATAACGAACGATGATTTATCGACCCTTTAAAAATGAAAGCTGACAATCTTGAAGACACAGAACAGTGATTTTTTTTCCCCAGGGAAATAAATCGCTGTTCCACACAAAAAAAAAAAGCCCTCCCACCCCCCCACCCTCACTTAAATATACCAACTCCGAGATCGCACTACAGTGGAGGAAATGGCAAAGTTTTTTATATATATATATATATATATATATATATATATATATACATATATATATATATATATATATATATATATATATATATACATACAGAGAGAGAGAGAGATTGATATAGCTCTAGCTATTCTCTATCTGTCTATATATCTATATATGTTTAAACAGATAAAACATTTTTTGCAAACTCTTCTCACCATCTCAGTCATGTGATAATGGTCTACTTTTTAGTGCGTGTGTCTTTGCAGACGACAGAAAAGGTGATGCTTAGACTGCGTTAGCTTACTTTCATAACTAGTTGTATTCCTTTCCTTTACCATGTGTTTTGTTTTAATAAGTATGTTGCTGGCTGGTTATCGTTGTGTAGTTATTAATTATGGTGCTGTCCCCCTTGTTAGCAGTATATAATAATTAGTATATCAGCTGTCATCATTGCATAAGGTTTAATTGGTCTATTGTTGCTCACTTACAACTTCCATGATATTTCATTAATTTTCACTTGCTAACCAGCATTGTATAACATTAATTAGTATATTGTTCCCTAGTTAACACTGGATAATATTTAATTACTATATTGCTGGATAGTTACAACGGTATAGCAAAAGCCTTCACTGGCATGTTTATAATAAAACATTCTTTCACTTAACAGAATTCCTAAGATCTTCTTACTTTATTAGTGGGTGAAGAAATAAAAGATGAGCGTCCTCCTCCCCAGCATCTATGAATAGAAAAAGTGGCAAAAACAACTTCAGCTTCCATATTACTCTAAATCTGTGGCAATCCACATTTATTTATTTGATATCATTTCTTATAACTTGGTAAAATCTGTGTGAATCAAGCTGAGTTCAAAGGCATTTACTAGGCTTGCAGTCCAGGAGACCATTGAGGAGAATAACTCAAATTACTAGTTGTCCCCAAGCACTGTCTGGTTAAGTGCCTTGCATAAAATCACACCGGAGGCAAATGAGAGTCAAGCGAATCAAAGTTTGTACCACAGGAATTACATTTTACAGCCTCAATCCTCAGAACCACCTGACAGATCACAGGGAAAACTGTGGGAGAATGCTGTCAGCAGACTATATGATGTACTCAGAGCAGGTTACAGGATTTAAACACTGATATAATGGAAGCAGCTTTATCCTAGACAGATTGAAGTAGTTTCCTATCATGGAATTATTAAAACAGACATGGTAGTCTGGAAGGCAATGTAACAGAAGTTTTTGGCCTTATGCATTATAGAGGTTTTTGTACATTTTATAGGCTGATGCATAGTGGTTAGAAACTTTAGGTTACAAGTGCTTGATGAGTGACAAAAACATTAATCATGTCAAGATTAACAGCGCTGAGCCAGTGAGTCTGGATTGTTCTGAGTTATTATACAACGGTAAGAAGACGGATTCGAATAACTCAGATACAGAGCAAAATTATAATTAAGAAATATGGGTATGAACAACTTTTAAGAGACTTTCATAATCTGTAAGCAAGTATTAAGAGATGGTACGATGGATTGCAAATTCCTCATTCCTACTCAGCAGTGCTGCACTTCGCATACATATGGCTACCTAGAGCACAGGCTTCATTTTGGTAAATTTGCTGCCAAACATTGAATCGCAGCATGATGCAGCTTTATTCAGAACAGACTTTGAAAGTCCAGTTTGAGGTTCATAAAATTCTGGACCTAATTACCTTAACCTTTACTATCCTTGACAAACATGGTGTGAGACCTCATGCTCTTCTAACTGAACTTGAGAAGTGGAATGCATAGTCCTGACAATGGGAGCTGAAGATGGTGAAAAAAATAGAAGTTATGTTCTTACCATAACGTTCCATGTTAGTTGTCTTCTTCTCGCCTTCTTTCTTGCTGGATGGGTTCGGAGCCGACCTCGGCTCTGACTCGGCCACTCTAAAAGCTCGAGAGTTGGTTCCACCGGCTCGAGGCTCCCCCTATATCCCACAATGCTAGGCGGTATTACCTCAGATCTCGTTTGTAAGCTGTGCCCAGCCAAAAATAACTCCAGAACCACCGGAAAGGGAAAGAACCCACCTCTACAAAAGGAAGGGAAGAAGGTGACCTGAAAACCTGAAGAAGGAATATATGTACAAAAAACATATACCTATGTACAATAGAGGTGGTAGAAAGAGAGGTCACAATCAAACTCCTCTAGGTCTGTCCAGGCTAGGGGGAAGGAGGGTGGGACGCAAGAAAGAAGGTGAGAAGAAGACAACTAACATGGAACGTTATGGTAAGAACATAACTTCTATATGTTAAGTTGTCAATCTCGCCTTCATTCTTGCTGGATGGGACCACGTCCCTAGCACCTTGTCCCGGGTGGCCTATCGGAACAGACTCTTGAGAACAGTGGAACCAAAGTTAGCTCTATGTCTAGAAGCTAAATCCAACTTGTAATGAGAAATGAAAGTGTGAGGAATAGCCCAAGTAGCCGCTGCACAAATGGTGTCAATAGGCAGCCTGTCTTGGAAGGCTATAGAAGTAGCCAAGGCTCTAGTGGAGTGAGCCTTAGGTTTTTTAGGCAGCTTTTGGTGTCTAATTTCATAAACAAAGGAAATCAGAGATGTTAGCCATCTGGATAGCGATACTTTGGAAACAGAAAGTCCCTTTCTGCCTTCTGCATAAGAGACAAACAACTGGTCAGTTTTTCTGAATTGTTTGGTCCTATCCAAATAGTACCTTAACTGACGATGAACATCTAGCCAATGCAATTTTTGTTCAGACCTGTTAGAATATTCTGGAAAAAACACAGGGAGGTCAATGCTTTGATTTAGGTTAGACACAGAGGCTACTTTAGGTAAAAAGGACGGGTTGGTTCGTAAGGATACCCTGTCTTTATGGAATAGCAGATATGGTGGTCGACAGCTGAGTGCATGAAGTTCTGAAACCCTTCTAGCTGAAGTAACAGCTACCAGAAAGAGAGTCTTCCATGATAGCAATTTTAATGAACAGGAAGCTGCAGGTTCGAAAGGGGGAAGAATCAAAGAAGTGAGAACTAAATTAAGGTCCCAAGAAGGAGGAGGATTTCTTATAGGAGGTCTAAGTAGAAAAACTCCCTTTAAAAAGGCTTTGCAAAGCTTGTGAGACATGATGGCAGAATCTGAAATGCCCACATGAAAGTTAGATATAGCTGCCAATTGGACTTTGAGAGTAGAAGGAGATGAACCTGCGTGAAAGAGTTCAGCTAGAAAATCAAGAACTATTTGGATGGGAGCAGTGAAAGGATCTAAGTCCCTTCCTTGAGCCCAGTAGGCAAAACGTTTCCATTTACTAAGATAAATCTTTCGAGTGGAAGATTTATGGGAAGCTATTAAAATATCTCGAACAGTGTGAGATATTTGAGGAAGCCTGGCTAAGGTAGGAACTGGAGGAACCAAGCAGTGAGGTTCAATGAAGTTAGGGAGCGATGAAACTGACCCGACTGATGGATCAAAAGATCTGGGACTAGGTCCAGATGCCAGGGTTGCTCCAACAGAAATTGATGTAGAAAGGGAAACCAAACCTGTCGAGGCCAGTAGGGGGCAATGAGGATCAATGAAGCCTTCTGAGCGATAGCTTTCTGTATCACTTGAGAGATTAGTGGGAAGGGAGGAAATGCATACAGAAGTCCCCGGGGCCAAACTTGGACTAGAGCGTCTCTGCTGGGCTGGCCTGGTAATGGGAATAGGGTGAAATAATCTCTGCACTTGCTGTTTTGGGGAGTAGCAAAAAGGTCGCAGCACGGCTGACCCCACTTGAGAAAAAATTTTCTCACAATAGAATCTTTCAGAGACCACTCGTGAGGCATGAGGATAGCTCTGCTCAACTTGTCCGCGATTTGATTGGACTTCCCGGGGATGTGCGTTGCTATAAGAAACCGCTGAGAAGAAATCGCCCATTGCCACAGTCTGAATGCTTCTCGACATAAGGGATAGGACCTGGTTCCGCCTTGTTTGTTGATATACCACACTACAGACATATTGTCCGTCTGGATTGCTATCGTTCCCAAGGGAAGAGAGTCTTGAAGGGTTTGCAACGCTAAAAGCACTGCTCTCATCTCTAGAACATTTATGTGCAAGTGGCATTCGTCTGGTTGCCATGTGCCCTGGACAGTTCTGCCCTGATAATGCCCCCCCCACCCGATCAGGGAGGCGTCCGTTGTCAGAGTAGCAACCGGAGGGGAAGGAACAAAGGGTCTTCCCAAGAAGAGCTGAGGGGAAGACATCCACCACAGAAGATGATTCTTGTATGTTTGCGTAATCATAATGGTGTGGGACATCGGAAGTTGCTGGTATGACCATTGTGTGAAGAGCATCCATTGAAGGATTCTCATGTGGAATCTGGCTAATGGAAGTAGGGGTATAGCAGCCGCCATAATCCCCAATACTTTCAGAACTAACCTGGCTTTGATCCTGTTGTTGCTGAAGAGAAGAGAGACCAGTTTGCGTATGTCTGCTATTATCTGATCTGTTAGTCTCGCAGACATGATGACTGTGTCTAGATTTGCGCCTATGAAGGTAATAGCACGACAAGGCGACAAAACAGACTTTTCGCAATTTATTGAGATGCCTAACTTTTGGCAAATGCGAAAGGTGTAGTCTCTGGCCATTAGAAGAAGATGCTTGGTGGGAACTGTAAGGAGCCAGTCGTCCAAATATGGAAACACCTGGAATTCTTGACGTCTCAGGTGAGAAGCTACCACTGCCATGCATTTGGTAAACACCCGGGGGGCAGTGGTGAGTCCAAAGGGCAGGGCTCTGAATTGAAAATGACTGGTTCCCAGCCTGAAGCGGAGGAATCTTCTGGAGCATCTGTTCATTTTTATATGATAGTACGCATCCTGAAGGTCTACAGAGCACATCCAGTTTTTTCTTCCCAATAGGGGAAGGATGGACTGTAGTGTGACCATCCGAAATCTTGTTTTCTTGACAGACTTGTTCAAGATACTGAGATCCAAAATTGATCTCCAGTCCCCTGTTTTCTTTGGAACTAAAAAGAACCTGGAGTAGATTCCGGATCCTTGCTGGTCTGCTGGAACTGGCTGAATTGCTCTTTTTGTAAGCAGCTTTGAAATTTCCAAAGCTGCAAGATCCCTTTGAGTGGGTGGAACATGTGGAAGGGATTTTTTTGACTGGTTTGGAATGCGAACGAAGGGAATGGAATAGCCTTCGGAAATGATGGACTGTACCCACTTGTCTTGAGTTAGGGATAGCCAGGCTTCTGGGTACAGTGACAATCTTCCCCCGACTGCCTCCGAAGGTGGACAGTCGGGCAACACCTCAGGGATGCTGAAAGGGCTTATCGGAGAAAGTTTCTCGATTGCCCTGGTTCTGCGGACCCCCCCTGCCTCTAGGGCGACGTCTACCATTGTTGTTCCCCCCTCTGCCTCTGGCGGGGAACCGACTCTGTGCGTCAGGCGAAGTCCCTTGAGATTGTTTGCGGAACCACATTTTCCCACTTTTCTGGCCTTTGGGGTAAGGCCTAGAAGGAGTAGAAAAACGGACTCCGACGGCAGAAAGAGTCTTGCCATCCGTCTCGCACCTAGTCAAGGTTTCTTTCACTTGAGGACCAAAAAGAGATGATCCATCAAACGGGGAGTTAGTGAACGACGTTTAAAGGGGTCCGCAAAGTTGCATAGCCGCATTCAGGCATGCCGGCATAAGGCCACACCTGTCCCTGCGGCCCTGCTCGCTCCATCAGCCACATACGAAAGGAGGCGCATGGAGGAGTTAGCTATAGAATTCAGGGTAGCCAGCTGAGTGTTCATCTTGTCCTGAAAACCCGCAGCTGTAGGATCCTTCAACATGTCACTCGCTTCTTTGATCAAGTCCCTTTGAAGACGAGTAAAATGGCATAGGTAGTTCAGCGAACGCATTGCAAAGGTCGCTGATGAGAACATCCGCTTCCCGTACCTGTCCATAGACCTAGATTCCTTGTTAGGTGGATGGACAGGCACCGAAGGATCAGCTAGTTCCTTCTTAGTGGCAGCAGCTACCACCATAGCATCCACAGAAACTCCCTTGGTCAGAAATTGTTTATCTGCTGGTGCCATGATAAATTTAGAGGGTCTCCTGGGGGTGAGGTCCACTGAATCAGGAGCCGTCCATGCCTTTTTTGCTACCACCTGCATGAGGGGTTCAAAGGGGGGGGACACCCAGGAGGTGGAAGGGCGAGAGCCAAATGCCTCAAGATATACAGAGTCATCCTCCGAAGGGCTAAGGGCTGGCCAATTTCCCCTCTGTTTGAGGATTTCTAGAATGTCTGCAAAGGAGACATCTTCAGAAGGGGAACGGGGGGAACCCTCGGAATCCTCTAAATCTGTGTCAGAGGTGACGGACTCAGGTGAGTCTATGTGTTTCCTCTTACACTTTCTCTTCCTAGGGGGCTCTTCTGCCAATTTAGGAGAGGCCTCGGAAGAGGATGAGATCCCCACAGGGGATTCCTGAGGAGCTGGCTCTCTGCGGTCTGGGATGAGGGAGTGAGTAGACATGACCTGAGGCACCGAAGAGGGAGGGGCGGACGGAGCCGACTGTGGAGTTGAACCAGGTTCCAACACGCTCCGCATGACCTCGAACGCACCCTTGTCAGGCAGAGCCAGAGGCCCCCGCTCCGAAAAGCTGAGGACCCCCCTCGGCACCAACAGTGATGGCTCCGAGGCCGATGTCGGAGCCGAACTCACCAGCGCCGAAGCACCGAGAGGGAGAGCGGGGTCGGACAAGGGTCCGATGCCACTCACCCCCTCGGAGCCGACGAGGGAAGTCCGGCGCCGAGATTCTTCTAAGGAAGAAATCGGAGCCGACGATGGAGCCGAAGACATTTGTATCGGCTCCGACGCTACCACAGTCTCGGTTCTGAAACGCCCCGGCTCCGAGCTCAAGGGAGTCGGAGGAGGAAATATGAGAAACTAAGTTAAGAAAGGGGATTTAAACTAGTTCAAATAGACTGATTTAATAAACTGACCTGAGCCGGTAGAAAAACAACACCTCGATCGCTGTAGTGGCAAACGAGATCTGAGGTAATACCGCCTAGCATTGTGGGATATAGGGGGAGCCTCGAGCCGGTGGAACCAACTCTCAAGCTTTTAGAGTGGCCGAGTCGGAGCCGAGGTCGGCTCCGAACCCATCCAGCAAGAATGAAGGCGAGATTGACAACTTAACATTGCCCCTTACGAACACAGAGCACAAAGAGGTTGACAAAAACACACTGACATTCATGCTTGGAAGGGGTTAGATGGATTTTTTGAGGTGAATCTTGCCTTTCTCAATATGAATGAGATGCAAAAGAAAGGAAAGAGATTAAAGTATCTCATGGGGGACTGCATCAGCAAATTTGCCCAGTACAGATGCCTTAGGTAAGTGTGGAAGGCAGCTTATTGGCCTCAGTGAAACACAAAGATTATTTAGTTCCTGAGGTTGTACTTATTTCCTCAGGGTTGCTGCACTCAGTTAGTGTGGGGTGCACTTAGGTACTCTAAGTACACTTATTTTATTGACTGTGGGGTGCACTTAGTTACTGTTGGCTGCAGTTAGTTATTTGGGGGTGCACTTATTTACTGTGGGATACACTTAGTTACTGTGGGATGCACTTATTTACTATGGGATGCACTTGGTTACTAAAGGATGCACTTATTTACTCTGGAGTATCTTACATGGAGCTCTACAATGTTCAGGTATTAAATAAAAAATATTTTTTTTCACAAACTGCTAGCTACAATAGAACAAGCAGTTGCTACAGTTCTACCACACATGGAGAACTCAGATTTGACGGGCTTTTCAAAGATGGTTTTGTACTTGGAGTGATAAGGATGATGAATAGCCTGTTGGATTGCACCTTCTAACACTTTGCACCTGGAGCAGATGCCCCTTTCACCCTACCCTAGCTATTCCACTGGGCTTACCATATTGCTGAGGATAATGCATTTGCAAATATATATATATATAAACTAATAAATGAACTTTGTGACAATAACAGCATTCAAAAAAATAGTAAATCACACCAACAACTCTTGTAGTACTTTAGTGCTTTCATCTTATTTGTTATCAAGACTTCTTCAGAAAGACAAGTTTCATGAAACTTGTCTTTCTGAAGAAGTCTTGATAATAAATAAGATGCTGTTATTGTCACAAAATTCATTTCTTAGTTAAAATTTCTTCTTTGCATTCAAATTTTTATATATCTAGGGAGTACATCAGGGATGCCCAATCAACTATCTTGCATGAATACTGCATCTGGTGCCATATGGTATAGTAATGGTGTACAACAGGGCTGCCCACTGTGCTGTTTTGTATGAACATTGCACACTGTGCCATGGGGTATATTAATTCTGTACATTGGGGCTACAGATGCATACCCACACTGCTTGTGGGGTATGTGTGATGTAGGGCTGACTGGGGAGTCAAAGTCATTGTTTTCCAATCAGTAGTCTCGTCTGTAACTGCATTCTAGCTGTTAGTATAAGCAGCTGTCATGTACCAGCTGGCTGGCTGTAAAGTGCAGTAGGTGTGTCATTTATTCTGTGTAGTTCATTTGCATATCAATTACTCACCAGCTTCTTGTGTGGTATGCATTTACATATCTCTTCTTCTTTCCTAGCATGCAGATGTCTGACACATGGAAAATGGCTCTTTTCATGACTAATCTCTGAGCACATCCCTTTGAAATGAATACTATGGTTCTGAATATCATCCTGTCTGCCAAATGATTTTTAGAGTGTAAAATACTCTTTGTCTTTTGAAAGTTCCACAAAATCTGCCATTTACTTGGTACTTGAGTAATCATCATGACACTAGTGTTAATATAAGACCAGTCTTTGAGAGTATAATTGAAGTAAGTGTATCAAAACAGGTACTCCTAATAGCAACTGGTGATAAATATGTGCGCATGCCAATGAAGAGTTGTTGTATTCTCTGTTAATACATGAAGGTAAAATAGAAATGCCTTACCCATTTTGAATATTCCCTATAGCATGACATGTCACACACTTGTAAAAATAAAATAAAAAAATACTAGAAAAACAAATTGATAGTGATATTGTTTGTAGAATGGGTCTTCTATTTACCAAAAGGCCAAAATACCAACAACCACAATGCCGAGATGAAAAATATGAAACATGGAATCACGAATCAGGTAAGTATGCACAGGACAAGTGAATACTTGTCCAAAACAACAGTAACTAACAATGTACCACCAAAACCCACCAAGGTGGGCGGCTACACCCCCACACCCCCCCGATGTGGGTCTTTCAACCCCCACACCCTCCCTAACAATATATACTAACTCTGGGATTGCACTACATTGGAGAAACTGCATAATCCCCCCAACGGACAAGTATTCACTTGCCCTGTGCATACTTACCTGATTCGTGATTCCATGTTTCGGGATTTTCGTCTCTGCATTGTAGTTGTTGGTACATTGGCATTTTGGTAAACAGAAGCACACCCTGTGGAAGACATTTTGCTCAGCTAAGTCAACAGCATAAAATCATATGTTAGTTTTACTGAATTTAAAATGCCATAATCATAATAGAGTGCTTATCCACAGAGACCATGTCCAGTCTCAGGGAAGCAAAACACAAAAGGAGATTGCAAACAAAAATCTATCACAGAAAAGCAACACATTTATTTATTGTATTTATTTATTTGACATTTGTTTACTGGAAAAGTCCAACTGGATGGGTGCTCCTGATCAGCAGTGGCCCAGGGAAAAAAGTTCCAGAGACAATTTGCATATTACATTAGCTTACATTAACTTATTACAGAGCAACAATGAATTTGTACACATACAAGAAAGAATATACAGTAATACATAGCACAACATTATTACGTATATTAGAGGAAACATAATTGCACATTAATTACGACTTACTATACATATATTCTAGTACAGGGTTGGGAGGTTAGGAGAATTACAGGACACAGTGTACTTAGTACAGGATACAGTGTACTTAGTATGCATATCGTATAGTACAGGGTGGTAAAGAGGGGAGTTACAGGATACAGTGAACTTAGTATGCATATCTTGTAGCACATGGTTGGGACAGGAGGGGAGTTACAGGATACCATGTACTTATTATACATATCTTGTAGTACAGGGTTGGGACAGGAGAGGAGTTACAGGATACAATGTACTTAGTATGCATATCTTATAGTACAGGGTGGTAAAGAGGGGAGTTACAGGATACAGTGAACTTAGTATGCATATCTTGTAGCACATGGTTGGGACAGGGGGGAGTTACAGGATACAATGTACTTAGTATACATATCTTGTAGTACAGGGTTGGGACAGGAGGGGAGTTACAGGATACAAAGTACTTAGTATACATATCTTATAGTACAAGGTGGTAAAGAGGGGAGTTACAGGATACAGTGAACTTAGTATGCATATCTTGTAGCACATGGTTGGGACAGGGGGGGAGTTACAGGATACAATGTACTTATTATACATATCTTGTAGTACAGGGTTGGGACAGGAGAGGAGTTACAGGATACAATGTACTTAGTATGCATATCTTATAGTACAGGGTTGGGACAGCAGGGGAGTTACAGGATAAAATGTACTTCGTATACATATCTTATAGTACAGGGTTGGAACAGGAGGGGAGTTACAGGATACAATGTACTTAGTATACATATCTTATAGTACAGGGTTGGGACAGGAGGGGCATTACAAGATACAATGTACTAAGTATACATATCTTGTAGTACAGTGTTGGGACAGGACAGGAGTTACAGGATACATAGTGCTTAGTTTACATATCTTATAGTACAGGGTGGTACAGGAGGGGAGTTACAGGATACAATTTACTTAGTATACATATCCTATAGTATAGGGTTGGGACATTAGAGGAGTTATAGGATACAATGTACTTAGTATACATATCCTATAGCACAGGGTTGGGACAGGAGGGGCATTACAAGATACAATGTACTAAGTATACATATCTTGTAGTACAGTGTTGGGACAGGACAGGAGTTACAGGATACATAGTGCTTAGTTTATATATCTTATAGTACAGGGTGGTACAGGAGGGGAGTTACAGGATACAAAGTATTTAGTATACATATCTTATAGTACAGGGTGGTACAGGAGGGGAGTTACAGGATACAAAGTACTTAGTATACATATCTTGTAGTACAGGGTTGGGACAGAAGGGGAGTTACAGGATACAAAGTACTTAGTATACATATCTTGTAACACAGGGTTAGGTCAGGAGGGGAGTTACAGGATACAAAGTACTTAGTATACATAACTTATAGTACAGGGTTGGGACAGGAGGGGAGTTACAGGATATAATGTACTTAGTATATATATCTTGTAGTACTGGGTTGGGAGGGTAGGGGAGGAACAGGATAAAATGTACTTAGTATACATATCTCATAGTACAGGGTGGTACAGGAGGGGAGTTACAGGGTAAAATATACTTAGTATACATAACTTATAGTACAGGGTTGGGACAGAAGGTGAGTTATAAGATACAATGTACTTAGTATACATATCTTGTAATACAGGGTTGGGAGAGGAGGGAAGTTACAAGATACATTGTACTTAGTATACATATCTTGTTATACATAGTTGGGGCAGGAGAGGAGTTACAGGATACAATGTACTTAGTATACATATCTTGTAGTAACAGGGCTGGGACAGGAGGAGAGTTACAGGATACATTGTACTTAGTATACATATCTTGTACTAAAGGATTGGGACAGGAGGGGAGTTACAGGGTACAAAGTATTTAGTATACATATCTTATAGTACAGGATGGTACAGGAGGGGAGTTACAGGATACAGTGTGCTTAGTATACATATCTTGTAGCACAGGGTTGGGACAAAGAGGAGTTACAGGATACAACGTACTTAGTATACATATCTTCTAGTACAGGGTGGTACAGGAGGGGAGTTGCAGGATAAAATGTACATAGTAAACATATCTTATAGCACAAGGTTGGGACAGGAGGGCAGTTACAGGATAAAATATACTTTGCATATATATCTTGTAGTACAGGCTTGGGTCAGGAGAGGAGTTACAGGATACAAAGTACTTAGTATACATATCTTATAGTACATGGTGGTACAGGGGGGGAGTTACAGGATACAGTGTACCTAGAATACATATCTTATAGTACAGGGTGGTACAGGAGGGGAGTTACAGGATACAGTGTAATTAGTATACATATCTTATAGCACAGGGTTGGGACAGGAGGGGAGTTACAGGATACAATGTATTTAGTATAGATATCTTGTAGTACAGGGTTGGGACAGGAGAGGAGTTACTGGATACAATGTACTTAGTATACATATTTTGTAGTATAGGATTGGGACAGGAGGTGAGTTGCAGGATAAAATGTATTTAGTATACCTATATTGTAGCACAGGATTGGGAGGGGAGTTACGGGATAAAATGTACTTAGTATACATATCTTGTAGTGCAGGGTTGGGACAGGAGGGGAGTTACATGATTCAATGTACTTAGTATACATATCTTGTAGTACAGGGTGGTACATGAGGGGAGTTACAGGATACAATGTACTTAGTATACATATCTTGCAGTACAGGGTGGTAGAGGAGGGGGAGTTACAGGATACAATGTACTTAGTATACATATCCTGTAGAACAGGGTTGGGACAGGAGGGGAGTTACAGGACACAACGTACAAAGTATACATATCTTATAGTACAGGGTTGGGACAGGAGGGGAGTTAACATGATACAATGTACTTAGTATACATATCTTGTAGTACAGGCTTGGGACAGGAGGGGAGTTACAGGATACAAAGTACTTAGTATACATGTCTTGTAGTAAAGGGTTGGGACAGGAGGGGAGTTACAGGATAAAAAGTACTTAGTATACATATCTTGTAGTACAGCGCTGGGACAGGATGTGAGTTACAGGATACAAAGTACTTAGTATACACATCTTGTAGTACAGGGTTGGGACGGTGGGAGTTATAGTACAGGCTTGAGATGGGGGAGTTACAGGATACAAAGTACTTTGTATACATATCTTATAGTACAGGGTTGGGACAGGAGGGGAATTACAAGATACAATGTACTTAGTATACATATCTTGTAGTACAGGCTTGGGACAGGAGTGGAGTTACAGGATACAAAGTAGTTAGTATACATATCTCTTAGTAAAGGGTTCGGACAGGAGGGGAGTTACAGGATAAACAGTACTTAGTATACATATCTTATAGTACAGGCTTGGGACGGGGGGAGTTATAGTACAAGCTTGAGACGGGGGAGTTACAGGATACAAAGTACTTTGTATACATATCTTATAGTACAGGGTTGGGACAGGAGGGGAATTACAAGATGCAATGTACTTAGTATACATATCTTGTAGTACAGGCTTGGGACAGGAGGGGAGTTGCAGGATACAAAGTACTTTGTATACATATCTTATAGTACAGGGTTGGGACAGGAGCGGAGTTACAGGATACAATGTACTTAGTATACATATCTTGTAGTACAGGGTTGGGACAGGAGAGGAGTTACAGGATACAAAGTACTTAGTATACATATATTATAGTACATGGTTGGGACAGTAGGGGAGTTACAGGATACAATGTACTTAGTATACATATCTTGTAGTACAGATTTGGGACATAAGGGGAGTTACAGGATACAATGTACTTTGTATACATATCTTGTAGTATAGGGTTGGGACAGGAGAGGAGTTACAGGATATAAAGTATTGTGTATACATATTTTCTAGTACAGGGTGGTACAGGAGGGGAGTTGCAGGATAAAATGTACTTAGTGTACATATCATGTAGTACAGGGTTGGGACAGGACAGGAGTTACAGGATACAGTGTACTTAGTATACATATCTTGTAGTACAGAGTTGTGACAGGAGAGGAGTTGCAGGATAACATGTACTTATTATACATATCTTGTAGCACAGGGTTGGGAGGGGTGGGGAGTTACAGGATAAAATGATCGTAGTATACATATCTTATAGTACAGGATGGTACAGGAGGGGAGTTACGGGATAAAATGTATTTAGTGTACATATCTTGTAGAACAGGGTTGGGACAGGAGGGGAGTTACAGGATATAATGTACTTAGTATACATCTCTTATAGTAAAGGGTGGTACAGGAGGGAAGTTACAGTATACAATGTACTTAGAATACATTTCTTATTGTACAGGGTGGTACAGGAGGGGGGTTACAGTATACAATGTACTTAGTATACATATCTTGTAGCACAGGGTTGGGACAGGAGGGGAGTTACAGGATACAATGTACTTAGTATACATATCTTGTAGTACAGGGTTGGGACAGGAGAGGAGTTACAAGATACAATGTACTTAGTATACATATATTATAGCACAGGGTTGGGACAGAAGGGGAGTTACAAGATGCAATATACTTAGTATACATATCTTATAGTACAGGGTTGGGACAGAAGGGGAGTTACAAGATGCAATATACTTAGTATACATATCCTGTAGTACAGGGTTGTGACAGGAGAGGAGTTACAGGATACAAGGTGCTTAGTATACATACCTTATAGTACAGGGTGATACAGGAGGGGAGTTACAGGATACAATGTACTTAGTATACATATCTTATAGTACAGGGTTGGTACAGCAGGGGAGTTACAGGATACTATGTACTTAGTATACATATCTTATAGTACAGGGTGGTACAGGAAGGGAATTACAGGATACAATGTACTTAGTATAAATATCTTGTAGCACAGGGTCAGGACAGGAGAGGAGTTATAGGATACAATGTACGTAGTATGCATATCTTGTAGTACAGGGTTGGGGCAGGACTGGAATTACAGGATACAATCTACTTAGTATACATATATTATAGTACAGGGTTGGGACAGGAAGGGAGTTACAGGATACTATGTACTTAGTATACATATCTTATAGTACATTGTGGTACAGTAGGGTTGTTACAGGATACAATGTACTTAGTATAAATATATAATAGTACAGGGTTGGGAGGGGGAGTTACAGGATACTATGTACTTAGTATACATATCGTATAGTACAGGGCGGTACAGTAGAGTTGTTACAGGATACAATGTACTTAGTATACATATCTTGTAGTACAGGGTTGAGACAGGAGAGGAGTTACAGGATACAAAGTACTTAGTATACATATTTTATAGTACATGGTGGTTCAGGAGGGGAGTTACAGGATACAATGTACTTAGTATACATCTCTTGTAGTAACAGGGCTGGGACAGGAGGGGAGTTACAGGATAAAATGTACTTAGTATACTAATCTTATAGTACAGGGTGGTACAGGAGGGGAGTTACAGGATACAATGTCCTTAGTATACATATCTTATAGTACAGGGTGGTACAGGAGGGGAGTTACAGGATACACTGTACTTAGTATACATATTTTATAGCACAGGGTTGGAACAGGAGAGGAGTTACAGGATACATTGTACTTAGTATACTTATCTTATAGTATAGGATGGTACAGGAGGGAAGTTACAGGATACAATGTACTTAGTATACATATCTTGTAGTACAGGGTGGTACAGGATGGGAGTTATAGGATACAATGTACGTAGTATACATATCTTGTAGTACAGGGTTGGGACAGCAGGGGAGTTACAGGATACATTGTACTTAGTATACATATCTTGTAGTAACAGGGTTGGGACAGGAGAGGAGTTACAGGATACATTGTACTTAGTATACATATCTTGTAGTACAGGGTGGTACAGGAGGGGAGTTACAGGATAACATGTACTTAGTATACATATCCTATAGTACAGGGTGATACAGGACGTGAGTTACAGGATGCAATGTACTTAGTATACATATCTTGTAGTACAGGGTGGTACAGGAGGGGAGTTACAGGATAACATGTACTTAGTATACATATCCTATAGTACAGGGTGATACAGGACGTGAGTTACAGGATGCAATGTACTTAGTATACATATCTTATAGTATAGGATGGTACAGGCGAGGAGTTACAGGATGCAATGTACTTAGTATACATATCTTGTAGTACAGGGTGGTACAGGCAGGGAGTTATAGGAGAGGGAACGTAGGAGATAGAAACTTGTGTGTTTATTAGTAAAGTGTGGGGTATGGATAGGGAAGAAGCAAAAGGGAGAAAGAAAAGTTAGGGATTATATATTGATAATAGTAACATAAGGTAGAGGTAAAAGAGGCAAGACATTATCACATTATCATATATAAAAGTAGCATGGAGGGTAATGCTGTTACTTACAAATTGAGGAGCTACTTGATTAACCTGCTATAGAACATGAGAAGAGCCTTCCAGTTTTAGATAGTTTTTAAGAGAGTGTGTGAAGGATTTGAGGGTTGTGTCTTTATTTATAAATGTGGACAAATTGTTCTATATTTTAGCTATGGATTGAGAATACAGAGATCACCTTGCTAATTTAATTGGTTTAATAACATTGACTTGAACTTGGTCACTTGATTGCAGGGGCTGGTTAAGAGAGTGTTTTTCTAGTTTAGAACTGAAGGCTGGGCAGGTGGCTGGGTAATGAATTATTTTATGTGTGGTGATTAGTTGAATATATTTTAGGTCGTTGGGTATTTCTAGCCAGTTAGGCGTTTTCAGTGCAGTGCAATGGTGGGTAGGGCAGTGAGAATTTGATGCAAATCTGGCTATTTTATTGTAGCATTGGTCAAGTTTTTGAGGAAGTGAGATTTGAAGATTAGTGAAGATGGGGGCTCCATAAATAAGAGAAGGCAGAAGATAACTGGGTGTAGCTGGATGTGGAGGTGAGGAAGTTTCTAGCTCTGTAGAGTAAGACTAGTTTTGTTGTGTTTTTTTATGGCATTTTGTATGTTTAAATCAAATTCAAGCTTGTCTATGGTCATGCCATATTGATGGTGTATATTTTAGTGTTTTTTCATGAGACAGAGATTTAGAAAAGAAAACTAAAAGTTTGGTTTTCTTTGGGTTAAGCAGGATTTTGGAGTTTTGTAACCATTCTTCAGTGGTAGTAGGAGATTCTTGTTGGTTGAAGTGTGTATGGTTGTTGGAGGTACATATAAGTGGTGAATCATCAGCGTTCTATATGAGAGAATCATATTGTGTGCAAGTGTGAAGAGAATTTGTGAGCATATTAATTAAGGACTGATCCTTGTGAGACACTACTGCTGACAGGGAAAAAAGGTGAGAGCACTGTTTGCCATTTTACTGACTGGCATCTATCAGTGAGATAACTCTTGAACCAGTTTAGGGTGTTTGGTTTTAGAGCTAAGGGTGACATTTGCTTTAGTAATTTACTATGGCTAGTCTTATCAAAGGCCTTTGATAGATCAAGGAATATGGCAGAGAAATGTTGACCACTATCTCTGGCTTTGTTCTGTGCATCTGTAAAAGCTATAACAGCTGTATTTTTGCGATGGCAGGGTTGTAAACCCTGCTGGGTTTCAGTTCAAAGTTTTTCTTGGTTGATGTATAGTAGGAGTTGTATGTGGATCCATTTTTCTAAGATTTTTGAGAGGGGGATAGGATAGCTATTTGTCTCTAATTAGTGATGTCTGTAGAAATACTGATTTTATGTAAGGGAAAGATATGTGATTTTTTCCATATTTTGGGGACATAGTTTTTCATTTTTAATTTCTTCAAGTCTTTTGGATTTCTAATACCATGACGGGAATAGACCCCATTCCTAAGTCAAAGTACAATTAAAGTTCATGAAATTAGTTTTGTTTCACTCTTTGATGTCAGCCAAAAGTGCTCTTCGTGGCACCTGCAATGTGCCCAGTAATGACTCCTTCTGCAATTTGTACGGTGTTACATGAATTGGTAACATATCATATACGATTGTAAATTCTTTTTTATAAGACTCATTGCTCCTACTACTAGTGGAACTGTCTGGGTATCTTTCTTCCACATTGCTCTCATTTCTGCCTGCAGATCCAGGTATTTTATGACTTTGTGTCTCTCTGTATGCAAGACACTGTAGTCACTGGGTGTGGTGATTTCAATTATCAATGCTACTTTTGTCTTCTTTTCTTGGACCATTATATCTGTTTTTCTATCATCTTTCTTTTGGACTGTTGGTAATGGGTGATCCCATGTGATATAAACTTCATAATTTTCTATGATTCTTTGTGGCTCATGTTTCCAGTCTTTTTCAGCCACTCCGATACCATAATGTTTGCACAATCTCCAGTGTAACAGTCTCACCACATTACTATGCCTTTCAGTATACAGTCCTGCCATTAGTGCATCGCAACCAGCAGCAATGTATGTGACTGTTTCCAATTCAGTTTTACAAAACCTACATTTGTCTGTTTCTCCACATGTTCAATGGACTTTTTAAACCAGCATGTACTTAGCCCACTATCTTGGGCTGCCAATGTTAACCTTACATTTCTTGGTTTGAATTTGCATCTCCTTAACCATTCCTGCATTTGTTCTTGATCAACATGAGGCTCTTCCAGAAGTTTTCTATACTTGCAACTATATTTTTGTTTTTTCCACATTTCTTGCTTCTCATCTGGTCCTTCACCTTATATTCATTGTTTTGTTTTTTGGCGCATTCAGTTGCTGCCTGGTTTTTAACCACTTCTGGTTTGATTTCCATTCCTGCGTCACGTCAATATGCTTCTGCTAAATTAAGCAGAGACATCATCTTTGATTTATTCTCCTAATGTTTCAAAACATTCACTACATTTGGATCTTGTGAGATCAGTAGATATGTGTGGAGTCCCATGATTGCAGATCTATAAATGTAATCAATTTCAAGGAGGCCCATCCCTCGTTCGGAATGGGGAATATATAATCTTGGTATACACTGATTTTTATAAATCATTTGGTGAGCATGAAGCATCCTTCTTGTTTTAATATCCAATCTATTCAACACTTTTTGGGCCAGTCAATCACTCCAAAACTATGAGTTACGACTGAAACAGCAAATAGATTTATAGCTTGGATCTTGTTCCTAGATGTCAATGCTGTTTTCAGGATTAATTTAAGTCTTTTAAAGTACTCCTTACTAAGCTTTATTCACATTTGTTCATATTTTATTGCTGATCCTTCATCAGTTCCCAAGTATTTATACACACCCTCTTGTTCAAGTTCTTTTATATCACATTATTGTCACAAATTGATGTTTTCCTGGTGCTGCAGTTTTCCTTTTTTAAAGGTTGCTTTTGCACATTTATCAAGACCAAATGACATTCCAATATCATCTGAAAAAGATTTAGCAACCTGCAGCTGTGCTTTCAATTTCTCATCTGATGAGCTATACAGTTTTAAATCATCGACAAAGAGAAGATGAGAAGTCATTAGACTTTGTTGTTTCCTAGGAGCCAAATTGTAGCCATGGCCTAAGCTGCTAAGTAAACAGCTTAATGGATTAATGGCAAGGCCGAATAGCAACAGTGACAGAGAGTTACCCTGGAATATCCCCCTTTGAATTTTTATCCCTGGGATAATAATCTGTCCTTTATCATGGCTTAATTGGAAAGTGGTCTGTTACTGTTTCATGGTTACTGTAATGCAATCAATCAGTATAGGGTGTATCTTATACATTTTTAAGCACTCTTTTATCCATGAATATAGGATACTATCAAATGCTTTTTTATAGTCAATCCATGCTATACTTAGATTCTACCCCTTTTTACAGTTCTCCACTATAACTTTATTTAACAACAAATGATCCTTTCTCCATATGACTTTCTTTTATTGCCCTTTTGTTCTACTGCCATAATTGACTTTGCTTTTAAATGACTATAAACTCTGTCGGCGTCAATTCCTATGTATTGTTTATATATCGTTGGAAAACAAGTTATTGGTCTATAATTTTTAGGGTAGTTTGCAAGTTCACTCTTAAGTAAGAGCATTGTTTTTCCTGTTGTTAACCAGTGCCATGTCTGTTTGGAGTGTCCATATAAATAGTTCTTACACATGGCTAAATCCTCATGCAAAGATGTTGATACGTTTAGCCAAAAGTTAGGTACTGCATCTGGATCTGGAGTTTTCCAATTAAAGGCTTTTCTTAACTTTGTTTCAATCTCTCTGGCTGTTACCTCATCCTATTTCATATCCTGTACCTTTAACCCTCGTATTCTTTCTTTTACGTCTTCTAGCCATTTAGCATATTTCATATGTTCCACAGGATCTTCATAGATACTTCTCCAAAATGTATCTATTTCTTCTTTTTTTGGAGGTCTTTCAATTCCTTTTACCTTATTTCCCTATTCTCTATAAAATGTTTTGGATCATCAATAAATTGCTTATTTTGTACTTTTGCTTTATATTTATCTTCATATCTTCTAAGTCTTTCCACCTGTGCTGAAATTTTGTTTGTTATTTGTGATAGTACATGATAGGTCCTCGTCTTTTCCAATACTGTGCATTGTTTTATCACAACTATCTTTCTTAGTATTTTTGTTGATCTATTCCCTCTTCTATAATCTTCTAACAATGACACTTCTTGTCTTAGCTGCTTTATAGTTTTCTCCATTCAATATTTTCATGATGGTATTCGCTTTTGCCCCTTCCTTTCCCTCGCTACCCTGTGTTTCTGTGGTAGAACTTTATCAGTTATTAATTTAGCTGCACAGTAATATATTCTGTTTACTTCTGTTATATCACATGGATTTCTATAGACAGTCCTAATAAGTGCATTCATTTGTTTTATCAAACTTCTGACTTTTGGGATTTTATTAACCTTGTGCAGTCTATTTCTTTCATTGATCTTGATATATCTGTGTATGTCTATTAAATCAAGCAACTCTTCTCTTAACTCATTTTCTTCCAAACTGAGGGCACATCCCTTGTTTTCCATTTCATGCCGGCATTCTATAGAAAGTTCTATAGCATCTTCCTGTGGCACATTCTCTTCAACTTCATCATGTGCCATCCGTTGTCTATCATATGGGAAATCACTAGCCTATCACTCCTCAACATTGACTGCATCAGAATTTCCACAGTTTCCTGTTCCTTGCTTTGCTGTCTAGCTTTAAGTGAACATTTATACTGGTTTCCTGTGGAAGGCTCCAAAATATTTTGATATGGCACCTGACCAATTGCTTCCTGTTCCACTGGTTTCCCGTTAATTGGGATAGCCATTGCTCTATCCTTTAGTGGTACTTTCTGCGTTCAATTTTCTACACTAAATCCTTGTCTTTGCAGCTGCTTCATAACCTCAAATACTATTTCTAATAGAAATACTATTTCTTTGACTTCTCCATTACTAACCTCTTTTTCTAGTTTTCCTCTTGATCTCCTTATTTTTTGTATTGTAAAGTTTTCCATATCTGGATTCCTTTGCCTATATTTTTCATCAAATATCTTTGGTGCTGCTCTTTTTGTATTGATTAGTTTTGCTTTCTCCTTTGCATAAATATTACACCATATTAAATCTCTTTTCCTTTCCCATGTCCATATTTCGTCTTCATGTCTCCTGATCTTCTTGCTTTTCCTTATTCTGGGGACTCACTCCATCATGCTGTGATGTAGTCTGTGTTAGACCTTCTACATTAACTCCTTCACTTCACAGGCACTCCATAACCTCAACTTCTATTTCTTTAACTTCTGCTTTACTAATCTTCTTTTCTACATTACATCTTAGTGCTATAAATCTTATTATTATTGTGAAATGTTCCGTATCAGTATGCTTTTGACTGTATTTCTTTTGAATATTTTTGAAACTGCCTTCTCTGTATTAGTTAACTTGACTTTCTCCTTTGCATAAATATTGCACCATATCAAATCTCTCTTCCGTTCCCATGTCCATATTTCTTTTTATATTTTTCAAATAGATATCTAGATTTTGTTATTTATATTTGTGGACTTCCTCAGATGCTTCTTTTTCCAAACAGATTAGAGTTTCTTGATCTATATACTGTTTTTCAAAAATCTGTTGTATTAATGAAAACAAATTTGTATTTGAAGCTTTTGACAGTTTTTCTTGCGGAAGTATTTTTCTTTCTTTTCCTGTATGGATCTATTTATGAGTATGGATATAGGGTAACGTATACTACTTGCTGTTATTTTAAGGAATTCACTGGATAGATTATCTGCAGAGGCAGAGCAAAATTTTTGTTTTCTTAAGAGTGTTTTCGTATAAAGTCTGTAGATACTGGTTGAAATGTAAATGAGGAGGTGATACTTGTTTGTTGCTTGTGATCTGCAGTACTATGAGTAAATTGTTTTGTAATAGATGTTATGCTGTCTACAAAGTAGGTATTAAATGTTCAGAGGTGTACTATCTGAACATGGACTAGGACTGTATTTTTGTCCTGGTTGCAGTATTTTCTTGATGGTTGGCCAGAATTTATTGGATTGGCTTTGCAATTATTTTGGGGTTCACTATAATATGTTTGTGTCAGAGATTATCTGTCTTTTAGCCTGGTTATGAAGACTTTTATATTGTTGGAGACTTTGTGGGGTTTTGTTTGTCTGCCAGTTTTTCCTGGCTTTGTCTTTACTTTGCACTAGTCTTCTTGTAGTGTTAGTACCAGGGTATATCTCTTGTTTTTATTCCATTCCTGGCAGTTGCCATTTTGTTCAAGTTGTTGAAAAATATTGAGTTAAATTTTTCAACAGCATCATCTAGTGGGATATTACTTAGTATATTCCAATTTGTTTAGTAGAGGTTGCTGTTGAATGTCTGAGGGTTAACATGTGTTGTGTTACAGCTATTTTTTTAGTTTGTTGTTTTGAAAGATTTTGTATGTGGTATTTGGTAAAGCAGGGAGATGATCACTGGGGATTTGATATGATGCCAGACAAGGTAGATTTGGTAGGATCAAATACTAAGATCCAGTCTAGTATGGAATTTGAGCTTTTGCTAAAGTATGTTGGAGTTTATATCAATTGTTTGTATCCAAAAAGTTTTATGCTAAATTTAAGGGAGGTAGATACAAGGTCAAGACAATTAATGTTAGCATCTCCTAGTATGACTGTTTCATGAGGAATGGAAGTTGAGGTTCATTGCAGAACGTCATCTAATACATTGATATTATTGCCTGGGGAAATATATAAGGTAATAATACAGGTTTGGTTGTGTTTGTTTGGTTTGAGGAAAGTGATAAAAAGTACTGTGTTATTGAATTGTATTATGGGGGAGTTATATGGGATTAGGTTGAGACAGTCTGAGTATATCATTGCTACACCACCATATTTTCTTTTAGCTCTGTCATTCCTAATCATTTTGTAGTTTGGTAATAATATTTTGATGTTACTAATATTTGGTTGTTGCCATGTTTCTGCTTTGACTAGGATACTAGGTGTTTGTACAGCTATCCAAGCATGGAATTTTGTTATTTTATTAGAATTACTTCTAGCATTTAGAGTAATGAAAGTTAGTTAACTACTGTTAGATAACATGCCGCTTGATTTTGTTCAGAACTATTGACTCTGTTTTCTTTTGAGGTATGATTTGTTTGACCTGGTTAAGATTGATGTGTGTTGGACTAGTGTTTTAGCTATTTATTTAATGTTGTTCTAACAGGGGATGTTATTTAAAGTTTACTTGATAGTACATTAAGTGGTTTAAGTTTTAAATGGAGGTGAGTGTGTCCTGATAGATGTTGGTTGTTACGATGATATTAAGTTTAGTTGGGGTAGGTTTATCTGGTAGGTACATAGTTGCAGAGATCATAGCCTGAATCTGGTGCCTTTGGTAACAGATGAGGTGGCTAAGGCATAGCAGTAGTAGACTCAAGCTATAGTTAGACAATTCATACTGTTATTGCCACCTATGTTGGAAGTGATAGATATAGGATAAGCAGTTTGGAAGACAAATTGTGGTTTTTGTAAGTAATATATGTTTGATGATAAAATAAACAGAAAGTTTGTAAGAGGTGTGAAAACAGGTAATGGTTATATATGCCGTGTAAGTAACAAAAACAAAGTGATGAAAGGCTGAACTACAGCTAGGAGTGATGAGTAATAGGGAACTAAAATGATGATGGAATTTTAAGGGCTGTGTGTCTAGTTTGGATTGGAGGGGTTTAGTATTACTGATTGGGTGTTGGATAAAATACATGTAGACATAGTTGGGTGGGTGGGAATTGGGGGTAGGGTATGGGGAGAGAAATGGAGCCTAAGGTTTGAGAGGGTGGAATGAAGTAGGTCCCACACTTTGTGTACATGCTTATGAAAAGCTAACTGTTGGGATGGAGTTTGTGAAGATAGTTAAAGAAGATTTACGAACTCAGCACTAATTATCCATAGTACCCAGTCAACAAATAGGAATAATGGAGAAGAAGAGGATCAAATAAATCCAATGAAATGTATTGACACACAAGGCAAATAAAAAATATAAAAACTAAACGCATTAACTGGTTCACCGCATTTTTCATCCTCAACACACTAGGACTTCCACAGGCTACACAGTAGACTGAATATCTCACCTGTGGTGTTTATATACTATTAATTTACTAATTATCTAATAAGGCAAACAATTAGCTTAAAGCTATATTATACATCAAAGGTATACACTTTATCTATCATATATAACTGCATGTAAACTCACAATGTATATAACAACAATATATAAAATGCATTCTACATATTCGAAGACCAAAAAAATCTCATAAATATATGTGCCTATTTTAAAACTACTTCCTTTCCTACAATCAAACTAAAAAATAATGACAATGTATATCATATTATATTAAAGCTGCAAAAATACTAAAGCTGCTCTCAATTTTAACACTGGGACCAAGGATATATTTTCATTCATACCTGGATTTTTGTTTGCTTGAAGGGCTATCTGCTAATATATTTCTCTATAGTCTATTGTTTCTTCACATGGGCCAACCCTTTTATTTACTGTTACTACTTCCAGGACAAAAATGTATATTTAGCTTGATGACAAGTTAAAGTATGCTTATACAGAGCATTGTTATCTTTTTTTTGTCCTGATGCTGTACATATGTTCATATACATGTGTCTTCAAACTCCTTTTTGTTTTGCCCACATAGAATCCTTGACAGTGCCCACATACAAATAGGTAAAATAAAATAAAATGTCATTTTGCAGTCTCCTCTGAGCAGAGAACACTCTTTTTACAGTGTGGTGTAATTATACTAATTCAGAGTAACTAATATATCTTATTTCTGAATTTAACTAGAAACTCATATTGGAAAGAGATACTTGTACACACACATGCAAACACACATGCATGTGCAAGCATGCACACTCATGCTCATGCACACATACACACACAGCCTCACACACACACACACACACACACAGACACGCACACAGACACACACACACACACACGCACACACGCACACACGCACGCACGCACACACGCACGCACACACACACACACACACACACACACACACACACACACACACACACACACACACACACACACACACACAGTGGCACAACTGTTAGTACATTTTCCTTTTATGCAGAAGGCTGTGTGTTCTATTCCCATACAGCTAGATTGATTGCTGCGACTACAGAGCAGCGGAAGGGGATGCTGCAATCCTAAATGTATCATTTTTCAGATGAGATGTTAAACTGAGGACCTATCTGCTTAAGTTGGTGGTAGATCATGTGGATGTTCCTTATTGAAAAGAGTAGGAGAAATGCCCTCGCAAAATTTCCCCTAGTGGTATAAATATGACCTATGAGTCTCCCTGATAAGAAGTCACTATCTTAGTGGGACTAACCCAGTCATGTGTGTGTGTGTGTGTGTGTGTGTGTGTGTGTGTGTGTGTGTGTGTGTGTCTGTGTGTCTGTGTGTGTGTCTGTGTTTGACTATCTACAGGCTATATACAGAAGAAGAGAGAGCAATAGATTAAATGTATTTTAGTTAGCTGCAAGTTAGGAGTTTTTCCTTTATGCATATGTATGTAGTTTCTATGCCTTCTGTGAACAAAATTACTGTTCTGAACACATTTGATCATTTTGTAATCAACAGCTTATAAATTGGGACCTTAAGGTGGCTAGTGAAACATTTACAGGGAAGATATTGGTAATCTAATGAATTGATTCCACGTGTGATTTGATAAATGTGTAATTTCTGCTTATAGTTAATGGTGTCAAAATATTTTTCCACAGATTTAAAATGCTAACATTTTGTGCATGTGTCAGTGTGTGTGTGTATGGGGGGTATACAAAAAAGTAAATTTTTTGGAAATGTACATTTATAAGTGGTAACTGAGTCTTTTTTTACAAGTAGTATGTAGTGTGTTACTGAACAATGCATAAAATAGAAATAACACATAACTAGCATCTGTCATACCACTACTTTTACTGATTTTACATGTGACATTAAGCATATACTATTACTTTAACAAAATTGAGATGACATTAACGATTTTTGAGATCATACATTCTCTTTCATGTTTTACTGCTCAGGAAATTGAACATGTAAATGCAGAAAAACAGGGTCCTTTGGTCCTTCCAGAAAAGAAAGCAACCAGAGCTGTCACATATCAGGAATTTGTAATACTTTCCTGAATGCTACAAATGCGAGATCATGATTGTAAATATCACTAGGGGGCAAAGTATTAGTGACAGACTTAAGGCAACATTCCTTTTAACCCAAGGGTATAAAAAGGGCACCTCTGATCTTTCTTTTTCTGTGTTGAAGAGGATTTTTGAAATATGAAAGCCAAATAGTCTATGAAGTGCATTATATTTATAGTGCCCTAATCACGTACTTTATCCAAAACATATTTTTCATAGAAGCTAGTTTTCATTACTAAGGAATTCACTCTCCTTAACTCATTAATTTACTTAATTTTGGGGTAGCATAATTCATTGAAGTAGGAAATTAATTTTGACCTGTTAGTTTTCAATAAAACCAATAACCGAGGCAGTTGTACAAGAACTCGACTCCCAAATCATGAAGTGTCTTGTAGCTCTGGTAGGCTGTTGCTCACACTCAGAATTGAATATGAATTTAGGAAGCAGTGGCTGCAGGTTACCGAATGCATTATTCACACCCAGCTTACTTCAACTTGTTATTCAAATGTGTGCAAAGGAAGTGTTTCAGCCATGATAAGGGAGGAGACTGTGCATTATGGCACTGGTGGTGAAAGGGAGATTCAGGTTTAGGGAGCTGGAGGGGGTAGTGGCACTGTGGATTACAGCACTGGTGGGGGGAAAGGAGATATAGGTTTAGGGAGCTGGAGGAGGATTTTAAGTTTATGGAACAGAAAAGAAGTCTTAGGGATAGTGTAGAATAACAGGTGTGCTGTATCTTCAAAAAGCATTTCTAAAATCTGTGTGTGCATATAAATACCAAGCATGTGCTAGCTTCAGTGCCATTTTGAAGGTGCAGCCAGAGTGTTAACATCTATGTGCATGATAGCTAGTTTGTTTATCAGTTAAAGTTACTTAGCTTCATTTATGATGTGTTTGTATATAATAAAGCTGCTAGAACAAGAACTCACAATGTTTGTCTCTTTCTTCCTGACTTTGTGAGTGACATGGTATCAGAACCGGGATGGTGAAGACAACTCATCAGAGCCACAATATGCAGAGGAAACAATGAAGGTAAACTAAATGAACTGAGAGCAAATAAGGGCCAGAAGCAAGTTAAAGGTAAAGAAAATATGCACAAAATATTTATTTATTAAAAGAGGTAAAATGGAGCATTACAAGGGCACAAAATGTATTACTAAGTAAACAAATAGCACAGAAACATTTATTAAGTAAAGGAGCAGCATAAAAACGCTCATTAATCAAATAAAATGTTTGAAACAATCTTATTTGATAAAACCAGTGTCAGAAAAGTACATCAGAGGTTTATTACTATCTTAGAATTGTAAAACAAGCATATTTAAAGTAAAACAAGCATGTCTAGAGTTAAAATGAGCACAGGAAAGTATAATGGGCATGAAAAGAGATTAAATGAACAAAACAAATATTAAATGAACAAAACAAATATAACAGAAGGGCAGAAAAGGACACATTGAGCATAAATAAAGCAAATTCAACTGTATGACTTTTGGCAAATTACTGTGTTTTGACATAAAGTACTACTTCACATTGATGGAAGCCTTGAATAGCATAACTGCGTTTATATTACGCTGTTGAAAACTCAAACTGTTGACAGTGTAATAATCGACACAGAAATGTCGAAACCCCCGAACATCAGACACACACAAAAAATAAAAAAAACACCCAAACACAACACAAATTGCTCTATGCAGGGGCCAAGCCCCCCTGCACCCCCACACCCCCCAGTACTTCAGTATACCAACTCCGTGATTGCACTACATTGCAGTAAACGGAAATCTCCCCTTACAGAGATTTCCGTTTATACGCGCGATGACTTTCGCTTTCGACATTTTGGTGCCGACAATATCAGCTTCGATATTGTCGGCCTTCGACAAGGTGAAGTAGACCCGCATAACTAGAGTTATTCAAAATATCTCAAAGTGTGTAAAAATACTTACATTGTGTGTTTATTACTGTGCATTTACTCCTAAGAGGTTATTGTGTGCAAAGCACAACTATTTCATGAAGTGCAATCAAATACAGCAAATACGAACTTTCTTGTGCATGGGTGTGTTTATTCGGAGAGTACTGCCATTACACAGTGTTTCTTGCACTGTACAGAGTGTTTGTCAGAGTGCAGCCATTTTAGGAAATTTCAGTATACTGTGTACTGTTAATCGCAAAGTGCAGTTATCTTGAGGTATTACTCACTCTGAGCTTCTTCTGCCCAGGTCATTCACAAAGTATAATTACTTTGAAATAGTTTATTTGTTAAGTGCAGTTGCTTCAAAATGTTTCTTTTCCTCAGTTTCTGTTGCCCACTTTATTGGCACTGTGCAGTTATTCAAAAGGTTTCTTAAAATGATGATAAATTACTTTTTCAGTCAAATAATTTCAAGATAAATGGCTCATACAGTAAAATAATTTCAAGACAAATGACTTTGACAATAAAGTGATTTCAGAATACTACATTGCCCAGGAGATTTATTTTGTAAAGTTCAGTTATACAGAGGCTTATTGTGCTATTGCAAGTACTGCCATAAATTTCAAGTACATGTATATGTGTGTATATTAAGTGTGTGTTTTCATGTATATTTGCAAAAGTCTTCACTAGGATATGTTAATATGGAAGACAGATTTTGCAAGCCACAGTCACTTGTATTTGATCAGAATATTGCAGAGAATTGGAGAATATTTGAGCAAGAATATAATATATTTATACAAGCAGCTTATTCAGATAAAGATGCACACACTAGGGCATTCATTTTCAGAGGCCACTGAAAGGGAGTGTTCATTTGTATATGCACCACCAGTGTATGAAGATGAAGGAGAAACTCATATTGTTGTGCAGACTGAATCAGGGAAAGACCCAGAGTGTTTGACGTGCAACTTCAGAGAAATGTGTAGCCCCCAGACTAATGTTACATTAGAGAGACAATTGTTTTACATGAGAGATCAGAAGCAAGGGGAAACTTCTGCAGCTTACATCACTGACCTGAGAAACAAGGCTAAAATGTGTAAGTCTGGTGATTTAAAAGAGGAGTTAATAAAGGACAGACTCATGTGCGGTATTAATAATGCTGCTGTGAAAAGGATTTTGCTTTGTGACAGTGATTTTACGTTGAGCAAAACCACTGAGATTTGTCAGATCCATGAAGTTACAGAAAGGCACACAAGTATGGTTGTTAGTGATAAGAGCATGGTTTCAACAGGCTCGAGAGCTAATGTAGGCAACATGCAGCATGTGACAGGCAAAAGCAGGCCTAAGCACATGGAAGCAGCGGCCCATGCAGGACTTCCAAATAAAACCTGTAGTCCTTTAGCAAATTCCAAGACCAGTTCAGTTAAAATAGCATGCTCAGTACAGAACCAAGGTTATCCAATGCAGAACAGACACTGCTCAGCACAATATAAGGGTGAGTTAACAAAATTCGAATCAAGTTTATTGTTAACTATTGCAATTGTGGTACGAACCATGAGTCCAGAAGAGAAAATTGCACAGCATTTGGTCAGCAATGCCACAAATGTAAGAAGTGGAACCATTTTCAGAGATTTTGTAAATCAAGTAGACCTCCCACAGTTACAAAGAAGGGCCACTCAGAAAAGCAAGTTGATCAAGTAAATCTGCAACAGTGCACTTTCTATACAAATGGTGTGTCAGTGATTGGTGAAAAGATTGATACAGTAGATTTATTGGCAAAAAATGAAGTGTTTAGTACTGTTCGGATCAATGGTAAATCCACTGAGCTCAAAGTAGACACTGGTTCAAAGTCTATAATGTTACGTCTGCAGATACTTTTGCAAAGGTCAGAGCTGGTGAACAACTAAATATGACTAGTTGTGCGGAACTTGTTGTTTATGGAGATGAAGAAATTCACACTGAAGGCTCAGAAGTGCTAATGTATTATGTGACCAAGAATTGTTATAGCCTATATTATTCTATGCCATTTGAAGACCTGTGCTGTCATTATTGGGTTTCAGGGACAGTTTGAGAATGAAGCTTGTCTCTTTTACCAAGGAAGTTCATCAAATAAGCACATGTCCCAGTTCCAGCTTCACTAACACTATTTATTCAGAGTATGCTGATGTTTTCAATGACAAGTAGGGCAAACTTTCAGTGGTATATGCTATGAAAGTAGACCCAGCAATCAGTCCAGTGGTCTGACCAGCAAAAAGAGTTCCCATAGCTATGCAGCCTAAAGTCAAAGCTCAGTTGGATAAAATGGTGCAACAAGGTGTAATTTGTCCAGTTACAGTACTACTAAATGGGTGTCATCCATGGTTGCAGCTCATAAAAAAAGGCTCAGATGAAATCAGAACATGTACTGACCCAAGAAATTTGAACAAAGCATTGAAGAGACTGCATCATTCTATGCCTACAGTCAAAGAAGTCACAGCACTGATACTGAATGCCACTGTTTCTTCTGTTCTGGATGCAAAGAGTTCATTTTGGCAAGTGATGCTTGATGGCAAATCTTCACTACTGACTACATTCAGAACCCATTTGGAAGATATGGATTCCTCAGGATGCCATTTGGAATAAATTCTACAAGTGAAATCTTTCGGGGTGCAACGGAGCACATTTTTTCAGGTTATCATTGTGCCATAATAGTAGATGATTTATTTGTCGGAGGCAATGGTAAGGTAGAGCATGACAGAAATCTTAAGCAAGATCTAGACAGAGCATGTCAAGTGAACTTAAAGTGCAATCCTATGAAGTGCAAATTCAGACTACCAGAAGTTACATATGTAGGTCATTTATTTACAAGTATTGGCTTGAGACCACACCCGCCCATGCAAGCAGCCATTCATGAAATGCCAGCACCAGATAATGTGCAAGCTCTATGTTTTATTGGTATGGTCAACTATTTAGGCAAGTTTATACTAGATTACAGTGAATTGATAGCACCTTTGAGAGAACTCTCAAATAAAAATGTTGCATGGTCATGGCTAGAATAGCACCAGAAAGAATTTGAAGTTCTTAAGCAGAAAATTGCTACCCCACCAAGATTAAAGTACTATGATATCAACAAGCCAGTAACTCTTTTCTGTGATGTTTCAAAATTTGGTTTAGGTGCAGTTATTCTTCACAAAGGCAGGCCAGTAGCCTATGCATCTAGAACAACACTTACCCAGACTGATACACTATGCTCAAATTGAGAAGGAACTTTTGGCAATAGTGTTTGCATGTTCCAAGTTTCATGATTATATCTATGGTCGAGATATTCAGATTGAAACTGATCATCAACCTTTGGTTACTATTTTAAAGAAGCCTATACATCCAGCTCCAGCGAGATTACAAAGAATGATGCTTAAATTGCAAAAGTACAACTTCAAAATGGTCCATACAAAAGGCAAGTTTCTTTATCTGGCTGATACCTCCAGATCACTCCGAACTACAATGGAACAGCTTGATGCTGAGAATTTTGACTTTCATGTCATGGAAGTGCATAATTTTTCTACCACAAGACTTGATAACCTATGAGGTCATACAATGACTAATCCAGTTTTGCAAAAGCTCAATCGTTACATGAGTGTTGGATGGCTGTCAAAGCAATCTAGTGTACCACCTGATGTGCAGCCTTACTTTACTCACAGAGATGAGTTGTTGATGGAAGATGACATTATCTTCAAAGGTCCTAAAATTGTTGTTCCTGCTTCCTTACAAGTTTATACCCAGATTTTGCGTTGTGGTCATCCAGCTTCCGAATCTACTAAGAGAAAGGCGAGAAGACTTGTATTTTGGACTTCTCCAGCGAAAGACATTGATAGAGTACTTTCTTCTTGTTTAGTATGTAATAGTTCCTAACTGCATTTGCAAAAGGAGCCACTTCAGCTAAGGCAAATCCCTGAACTACCTTGGTAACAGTAGCTACTGACATATTCCAGTGGAACAATCGAAATTACTTAGTACTGGTAGATTATTATTCAAATTGGTTTGAGATCGATCTACTACCTAATCTTACTTCTACTACAGTCATTACTAAGTTGAAATGCCATTTCTCAGTACATGGCAGTCCACAGAAATTAATCTCTGACGATAGTACCCAATTTGCCAGTCAATTGTTTCAGAAATTTGCAAGAGAGTGGGACTTCGTACATGTTACTAGTAGTCCAGAGAATATGCAATCAAATGGACTTGCTGAATGTGCAGTACAGAGTGCAAAGCAGTTACGTGAGAAGTCAAAGCATGATAATACCGATTTTTTTTTTTAATTTACTCAATCTTAGAAACATACCCTGTGATGATATACTTGGCTGACCTGCTCATAGACATTTATCCAGGCAAACCAGAACAACATTGCCGATCTGTTCTAGTTTATTGAGGCCTAAAGCTAAAAACAAAAAAGCAATCAAAGCCCAGTTATCTAGAAAGCGTTCTTTTCAAAAGTCCAACTATGACAAATTGAGCAGATTTCTTCGTCCGTTGAAAGAAGGAGAGTTAGTGAGGATGCAAACAGTGAAAGGTTTCGACAGGATTGATCAAGTAACGAGTATATGTGCAGCACCGAGATCCTATTTTGTTAAATCTGAGGGTGTGGAGTACAGGAGAAATCGCCAACACCTTCTTCCTGTAGCAGAACTAATATCGCAGCATCATACCTGTGATAAAGACTCTAAATCTCAGAGCAATCCTGATGATAGTCCTGTTTCAGAATGTGTCTTGACTCCCGATACTGTTCCAGCAGATGGTCCCAAGTTTCCTAAGATTTAACAGTCAGCACAAACAATTCCCGTTGCTAAACTAGATCCCAAATTTTATGTCACATGATATGGTCACATCTCAAAGGCTAGAATGAAATACACAGCAACTTGGACATAGTTGTATATATGTACCTAGCTTTGTTTAATTGCGTGATGAAAATTATTCCTGTGTAAATTCCATATTTGTTAATACCACTGGCAATGTCTGACTCATTTCTCAAAGAGGAAGGATGTAGAATAACATGCGTACTCTACCTTTAAGGAGCATTTCCAAAGTATGTGTGTGCATATAAATACAAAGCATGTCTTATTTTCACTGTCGTTTTGAAGGTGCAGCCAGAGTGTTAACATCCATGTGCATGATAGTTAGTTTGTTTATAACTTAAAGTTACTTTGCTTCGTTTATGATGTGTTTGTATATAATAAAGCTGCTTGAACAAACATTCACCTGTTTCTTCCTGACCTGGCAAACGACAAGGTAGGATCAGGAAGGGGGTTAATGGGGTTGTAGGGAACACAAGGGGGTTAGGTTTAGGGAAGGGGAAAGAGTTTTAGGCTTAGGCAATAGAAAGGGAGTTTTAGGTTAGGGAGTAAGAAGGGTTCTTAGGGTTAGGGAGTGAGCAGTGGGTCTTAGGGCTGGGGAGTGAGCAGTGGTTCCTACAGTTAGGGAGCAAGCAGTGGGTCTTAGGGTTGGGGAGTGAGCAGTTGTTCTTAGGGTTAGAGAGTGAGCAGTGGGTCTTAGGGTTAGAGAGCAAGCAGTAGTTCTTAGGGTTAGGAAGCAAGCAGTGATTCTTAGGGTTAGGGAGTGAGCAATGGGTCCTAGGGTTAGGGAATGAGCAGTGGTTCTTAGGGTTAGGGAGTGAGCAGTGGGTTTTAGGGTTAGGGAACAAGCAGTGGTTCTTAGGTTTAGGGAGCAAGCAGTGGTTCTTAGGGTTAGGGAGTGAGCAGTGGTTCATAGGGTTATGGAGTGAGCAGTGGGTCTTAAAGTTAGGGAGTGGGATTGGGTTTTAGGGTTAGGGAGTGAGCAGTGGTTCTTAGGGTTAGGGAGTGAGCAATGGGTTTTAGGGTTAGGGAGCAAACAGTGGTTCTTAGGTTTAGGGAGCAAGCAGTGGTTCTTAGGGTTAGGTAGTGAGCAGTGGGTCTTAAAGTTAGGGAGCGGGAGTGGGTTTAGATTTTGGAAGGGGGGACAGAGGTTTAGGATTTGAGCTAGGGTTCTGGCAGGCAAATAGGAGCTAGGTAGAAGTTTGAGCTCTTGCCTATTTTTGCAAACTGCAACAGGCGAATGTATCATGAGCATATAGCATGCGAGTGCTTGTAATAAAAACCTACTGTCCTTTCACTTTTGGCTGCATCTACCCCCATTTTATTCTGCCCACTACATAAAAAGTAGAACAATCAACACATTACTGTTAATATTGATGTAAACTTCACAGACGCATTACATATAGGTTTACATGTATATGACGGTGCTCTTCCTTAGTACGTAGCCTTGGTACCGGCACCGCATCTATTGAATGAAAAATACTAGCACAATACTAGGGGTATTACACAACAAATACATGTAAAATGTGTGAAAACAACATTTTAGTACAAGTATTTGAGATAATATTGATTAGGGCTGCTATGTGAGTGAGCCAATCATGGCAGTTTACCCCTGCTGTCATGATGTACTCACTTCAGCTTACCCTGTGTAGGCAGATCCCAGAAGGTATGAATAAACATTGGTGGGCTCAGCAACGACTTTCGCGGTAGCATGAATTTGATGAAGCAGCACAAGCCCTGGGAAGTTAACATAGTTTTATGGCCAACCCTAGAAAAATGTTTCCAGTAAAACTGTATGAAACAGAAAGTTTCCCCCGGGGATCACTTCAGTGCCTCTGCTGGACAGAGGCACAGGAACTAATCTAAGGGGGCAGCGGAAGCCAACACATTTCGGCTAGGCTTATAAATGCCTTTGGGCAGATAGCCGAGTACCTACCTATGAACCTATGAACCTATGACTGAAGTTAGTCATAGAGTTATTGGAATCAGAAGAGGATAGTTTGCACTTATGTCAATCAGTCTTTAAGCTTTTAATGTTTTACATAAAGTTTTGCAGGTTGATATTTCAATACATCAGTCTTTTAAAGGTAGTCTGTATAGATGTGTATATCTATATATATATATATATATATATATATATATATGTGTGTGTGTGTGTGTGTGTGTGTGTGTGTTTGTGAGTGTGTGTGTGTGTGTGTGTGTGTGTGTGTGTGTGTGTGTGTGTGTGTGTGTGTGTGTGTGTGTGTGTGTGTGTGTGTGTGTGTGTGTGTGTGTGTGTGTGTGTGTGTGTGTGTGTGTGTGTGTGTGTGTGTAGATATATATATATATAAATGCACACACAAAAACTGCATCCCTAGCACAGTATGTAGATTTTACCACAGTTATCTGTATTGCAAAAAACATCAACAAATTAGAAAAAAATCATACCCAGGAGTCCTGTATAGAAACCTAGCTGACATCTGCCCAGCTATTCCTTAACCCAATTAAATCCGTATTAATCGTATTTACTCCAAAACAGCTTACAGTCAACAAAACATCTTTCTCAGGTACCTCATCCAAAAAAAAACAAGAATCAAACATGTCACATAGGTTCATAGGTTCATAGGTTCATACTAGGCTATCTGCCCTAGGGCATTTATAAACCTAGCCAGAGTGCGTTTGGCTTTCGCCACCCATTTTAAATTTATTTTGCTATGCCCTTTTTCGAGGTTAGTATACTGTGCCTCTGTCTAACAGTGACACAGAAGTGATACCCGGGGTAAACCTACGATCTCCCATCCACTCATCAAGATTCCTCTTGAAGAGAGTCAATGAGGGACTCTGCCTAACCTGGACTGGGATTTTATTCCAGAGTGAAGGGAGTCTCTGGGTTATGAATCTGTCCCTCCAGCATGTCCTATTTATTTCAGTGCTGATGGTTCAAGTCTCTCAAGTGCGTAGCTCGATGGGATTTGGATTTTCTGAGGTGCAGCATGTCCATTAATTCCGGGTTGGACATGGCTTTATACGTCAGGCACAGATCGCCCCTGAACAGGCGGTATGCCACTGAGTAGAGCTGGAGTTTCTTTAACCAGGCAGCATATGGCATCTGTTTAAACCCTTTGATCCTCTTGGTGAGGTACTTTTCGGGTCATTCCAGTTGCTGCAGGTGTCTGGTAAGGTACATCCAAAAGGGGCATTGTACTCAATTATGGGCCTGATGAGGGATGAGTAAAGAGGCACGATGACCTCCCCTGATCTAGATGTGAATCCCTTCATGATTAGGTGGGCTATATAAAATGTTTTTCTAACCACTTTGGCCACATGGTTGTCAAATGAGAGACTGCTATCAACTTGGGTCCCCAGGTCCGTAATTACTTATTCTGTACTTAATGGATTACCACCTATGTGGTAATTTGTGGGCACTTTGTTTTTGCCAAAGGGGATGACTATACACTTTTTGGTGTTTAGCTTGAGGCCATGGCTCTGGCACTAGTTGTCTGTGTCTATGAGGACCTTTTGGAAGATGCTTGTGTTGGCTGGAGAGTCTATTATGGCACCCAGTTTGCAGTCATCTGCAAACTTGGTCAGCCACAGTCCTTCCGTGTTGGCCGGCATCTGTGTTCACCTGTTGCAGAGTTTTTCACAAACTGCAAAGTCCTTCAAAGGGGAGCCCTACTGTCCATTATCAAATAGTTGATGATTAGAACAGCGCTCAGAAAAGATCATTAGTGTCGAATCGCAGAAGATCGAGAATGCAAGTGTTGCTTTTTTGTGACTGTGTGTGTGCGTGTGCATGTGTGTGTGTGTGTGTGTGTGTGTGTGTGTGTGTGTGTGTGTGTGTGTGTGTGTGTGTGTGTGTGTGTGTGTGTGTATGTATGTGTGTGTGTTTTATGAGCTTGGGAATGCTGCTGTTTTGAGTAGTTACCTCCCAGGGTTTTATATATTTGGGGGGTTTGAATAATCACATTTTGAGTATAGAGAGAGTAACTATTCCTGGAGGATCCCCTTTAAAGACTTATTTAATCAAACTCCCCATTAGCAAATACACATGTTTATGTTCCAAAATGTATTTTTAATAGCTGATCATTTATTTATTTATTTATTTATAACCAGTTTACATACTTCTTCAGGCATGCATTTGTGATTGCATTCATTAATCTATACATTTCAGAATAAGAAAAAAACGACATTCAAATTATTTCTATGTGAAAGAAGAATACTACAGAAGTTTATGATCACGCAGATAAATATCAAGAAACAGCTTAACTCTATCTATTCCATAATGATTTGCATTGTGAAAAAAATATGGTTAGTTTCTTGCCATTAACTCATCTATTTATTCTTTTAATAGCTTACTCTTAAAATCTCATTCATTCATTGCTGGTTTAATGACTGAATTACTCTTTCTTTTTGATGACCTGTTCACTCAAACCAGCAAATGTTTCACAGCTCTGTACACAAATCCATTTGCTAGCACAATGTCAGAGTATTTTAAGATGTTAATTGGAGTATCATTACATACAGGCTGCTTAGATTCTGGTCTGTCAGTCAGACATGTGACAACACATGATATTTAAGTGCCAAAGAAAATTTAATTTAACACACATATCTTCGTATGGGAATATATTTTGCTTTGCATAAAATTCTAACAAGTGTTTCTGCATACCATACTAACAAAAAAGGAAATTATCTGAATTTATCATCCAAACAAATGTTTAGTTAATCTTAAAAACAAGCACCTGCAGTTAACATCCAAACTGTAAATGCATTTTTTGCAATTATGTCAACCTTACAGCAGTCTGTTTCAAACCAAAAATGCTTAATTTCTCAAACTATTATTGGTATAAATGTAGAGAATAAGAATAAAAGTGACACGACAGATATAACAATAAATACATAGAAATAATTAGAAACACGAACTTGTAAGACAGGTAGTTTGTTTTATCAGTAGGACTTATAGGAAAAATTGCATTATAGTCACGCACACATAAACACTGTCATAACCGAATATAACAATGCATGCAGATGTGCAAGCACATACACACACACACATATCCCTCATACCCTCACTGCCTAAATCATGAATTGTAAAACAATGTATAAACATACGCATACCATACGTATATAAAATACCATGTATACAATATACTATCCACCAATAACCATAAACTCTTGTAAAGAATAATGTTGAACTAACCAAACCATCTTGTTATAAAATCCATCTTTGCATTATTCATGTGCTAAGAAAAAACAACATGTTAAAAGTTATAAGATGAAATGTACATATGCAAAAAGAAAGAGGAACTATACATCTGATGATGCCAAAAAAAATCAGTAAATATATTAATATTTTATATATTTATGTTCATGCAAAATATATAAAGTCAATGTAAAGAGCTTATAACAACTACTTAACAAGTGCTTTAATTTTCAACAAACATTTTATTGATAAAGACTCATTCAACCCTGGCATAATTAAATGTTTGTTGAAAATTAAAGGACTTGCTAGGTAGTTGTTATAAGCTCTTTACATCGACTTTATATACTTTATATATTTTATATATTTTGCATGAACATAATTCATAAGCATTAGTTCAACATTATTCTTTACAAGAGTTTATGGTTATTGGTGGATAGTATATTGTATACATGGTATTTTATATACGTATTGTATGCGTATGCTTATACATTGTTTTACAGTTCATGATTTAGGCAGTGAGGGCTTGTTTAAACAGAAATATTTGTTTAAATAGATGTTTATTAGCTATTTTTTAAACTTTAATTTTTAATTACTTGATTAACAGAACCTGTGACATTCCATAATTAACTAAGGTTCTGTATTGGCAGTTTTGAGAGGTGTTTTATATAAAATGATGATGTATAGTTTTAAAATTTTAGTCTGAGTATTCTCTCCAACGAAAGCTATTGCTTTAATAACATTTTTGTATTCCTGAAGCCTGCTCTCATCATCCTTACTTTAGTTTTGCTGTCTTAAAAGTTGTTTTATGCCTCAAATGGAGCACAGAGGTAGATAACCTAGAACTAATCTATGAACTTAGACACTCACACACAATTCTTTCATTACTGACAAAACAAACCACAAAAGCCATATATCCAAATCTCATGCAAGTCATCAATAAAGGAAGTGTCTAACCTAAAATTTGCTTCATTTTTCCTAAAATATACATTTCATACAACCCTATACTAATCCTAAATATCAAATCCAGTGACAGTATATAACATTGCAAACACCTATTCTGTTCCTATGATACTCTTCATCTGTTTAGACACCAAAGGAAGTAGAAAAGTTTTCAAATCCCTACACTAGTCTCTGGCTCAGGCATAGAGTATAATACTTTGTGCAGTACAGTTTGTTATTCTGTATCCAAAGCCCTACACCAGTCTCTGACTCAAACATACAGTATAATACTTTGGGCAGCACAGTTTGTTATTCTGTATCCAAAGCCCAACAGCAGTCTCTGACTCAGACATACAGTATAATACTTTGGGCAGCACCATTTTTTATTCTGTATCCAAAGCTCTAAACCAGTCTCTGACTCAGATATAGAGAACAATACTTTGCCCAGCACAGTTTGTTATTTTGTATCCAAACCCCTACACCAGTCTCTGACTCAGACATTCAGTATAATATGTTGGGCAGTACAGTTTGTTATTCGGTATCCATAGCCCTACACCAGTCTCTGAATCAGCCATACAGTATAATACTTTGGGCAATAGAGTTTTTTATTCTGTCTCCAAAGCCCTACATCAGTCTCTGACATAGACATACCATATAATACTTTGGGCAGCACAGTTTATAATTCTGTATCCAAAACCCTACACCAGTCTCTGACTCAGCCATTCAGTATAATATGTTGGGCAGTACAGTTTGTTATTCTGTATCCAAAGCCCTACACCCGTCTCTGACTCAGACATACAGTATAATACTTTGGGCAGCACAGTTTGTTATTCTGTATCCAAAGCCCTACACCAGTCTGTGACTCAGACATACAGTATAATACTTTGGGCAGTACAGTTTGTTATTCTGTATCCAAAGCCCTACAGCAGTCTCTGGCTCAGACATGCAGTATAATACTTTTGACAGCACAGTTTGTTATTCTGTATCCAAAGCCCTACACCAGTCTCTGACTCAGACATACAGTATAATACTTTGGGCAGTACAGTTTGTTATTCTGTATCCAAAGCCCTACAGCAGTCTCTGACTCAGACATACAGTATAATACTTTGGGCAGTACAGTTTGTTATTCTGTATCCAAAGCCCTACAACAGTCTCTGACTCAGACATACAGTATAATACTTTGGGCAGCACAGTTTGTTATTCTGTATCCAAAGCCCTACACTACTCTCTGACTCAGACATACAGTATAATACTTTGGGCAGCACAGTTTGTTATTCTGTATCCAAAGCCCTACAGCAGTCTCTGACTCAGACATACAGTACAATACTTTGAGCAGTACAGTTTGTTATTCTGTATCCAAAGCCCTACACCAGTCTCTGACTCAGACATACAGTTTAATACCTTGGGCAGCACAGTTTGCTATTCTGTATCCAAAGCCCTACAGCAGTCCCTGACTCATACATACAGTACAATACTTTGGGCAGCACCATTTTTTATTCTGTATCCAAAGCTCTAAACCGGTCTCTGACTCAGATATAGAGAATACTTTGGGCAGCACAGTTTGTAAATCTGTATCCAAAGCCCTACATCAATCTCTGGCTCAGACATACAGTATAATACTTTGGGCAGTACAGTTTGTTATTCTGTATCCAAAGCCCTACAGCAGTCTCTGACTCAGACATACAGTATAATACTTTTGACAGCACAGTTTTTTATTCTGTATCCAAAGCCCTACATCAGTCTGTGACTCAGACATACAGTATAATACTTTGGGCAGCACAGTTTGTTATTCTGTATCCAAAGCCCTACAGCAGTTTGTGATTCAGACATACAGTACAATACTTTGGGCAGCACAGTTTGTTATTCTGTATCCAAAGCCCTACACCCGTCTCTGACTCAGACGTACAGTATAATACTTTGAGGCGTCACTTTTCTTTGATTTTTCTCCTTTTTCTTTTGGGCAACAAACAAACTTTCAGAGAGATTTTTGTGTAAACTTGAGCTTTTCTGACAAATCAGTTAGGACTGAACACATTAAATAATTACACCCGTTCATGGTTCAGACTGTATTTCCTTTAGAAAAATCATACTAATACAGATACTGCTATTCAAGCAAATTTGTACATTTAAGCTTTATAAGAGCAATATTGAAAACCTGTCCCTGTGTTTGTGCCTTTAACCCCAATTTTTTAGGCTTTGTCCAGATTTCTTGTGCTAAGAAGTTGAGCGGTATGGCCCCATCACTGCTTTCATGAGAGACAGAGGCATTTGTTTCTTTTTTAATGACCAAGAAAAGACTAGTAATATAAATTTGGAGGGTTTTGATGTCCTGCTCCACATTGGGGATGCTGGGAGCCTGCTCCTCATGAAAAACACTTAAACTTCATTGAGACTCATCATCAGGGGTTTTAATCTTCCATGAAGCATAGCGGAAGGATTTACTATGTCCTTGTTCTAAAATCAAGAATAATATCCATTAAAATTATGCTTCACTTTACTGCACTGCTACCTGTCAACAAGGGTATCTGCACTATTGCTTTCTTTTTTTCTCTAAATGTCATGGTGATCTCTTCAGTAGTCTGTATTTACAAGCATTTTACTGACATCAAAATTAATCATTTCCCACCAATGACCACTTCAGTAGTTTCTGCATGTATGCACAAGCTCTCAAATGATATCGAAATGAATGTCCCACAGTGGTCCATTCAGCTGTCTGTCTAACTATGCACAAACACCAAAATGAAACACTTCCCCCAGTGACCCCTTTCAGTAGCCTGTCCAAGTATGCACAAGCACCAAAAGGAACTAATAAGTAACCCAACATACGTCAGAGACCTGTAAGTAACCCAACATACATCAGAGACTTGTAAGGAACCCAACGTACATCAAAGACTTGCATGGAACCCAACGTATGTCAGAGACTTGTAAGTTACCCAATGTATGTCAGAGACTTTTAAGGAACCCAATGTATGTCAGAGATTTGTAAGTAACACAACGTATGTCAGAGACATGTAAGGAACCCAACGTATGTCAGAGACTTGTAAGTAACCCAACGTACATCAGAGACTTGTAAATAACCCAACGTATGCCAGAGACGGAGACTTGTAAATAACCCAATGTACGTCAAAGACTTGTAAGGAACCCAACGTATGTCAGAGACTTGTAAGTAACCCAACGTATGTCAGAGACTTGTAAGTAACCCAACGTACGTCAGAGACATGTAAGGAACCCAACGTATGTCAGAGATTTGTAAGTAACCCAACGTACATCAGAGACTTGTAAATAACCCAACGTATGTCAGAGACAGAGACTTGTAAATAACCCAATGTACATCAGAGACTTGTAAGTAACCCAACATATGTCAGAGACTTGTAAGGAACCCAACGTATGTCAGAGACTTGTAAGGAACCCAGCATATGTCAGAGACTTGTAAGTAACCCAACATACGTCAAAGACTTGTAAGAAACCCAACGCACGTCAGAGACTTGTAAGTAACCCAACATACATCAGAGACTTGTAAGGAACCCAACGTATGTCAGAGACTTGTAAGGAACCCAACATATGTCAGAGACTTGTAAGTAACCCAACATACATCAGAGACTTGTAAGTAACCCACCGTAAATCAGAGACTTGTAAGGTACCCAACATACGTCAGAGACTTGTAAGGAACCCAACGTATGTCAGAGACTTGTAAGGAACCCAACGTATGTCAGAGACTTGTAAGGAACCCAACATACATCAGAAACTTGTAAGGAACCAACGTACGTCAGAGACTTGTAAGTAACCCAACGTATGTCAGAGACTTGTAAGTAACCCAACGTACATCAGAGACTTGTAAGGAACCCAATGTACATCAGAGACTTGTAAGTAACCCAACGTATGTCAGAGACTTGTAAGGAACCCAACGTATGTCAGAGACTTGTAAGGAACCCAACGTACATCAGAGACTTGTAAGGAACCCAATGTATGTCAGAGACTTGTAAGTAACCCAACGTACATCAGACACTTGTAAGGAACCCAAAGTACGTCAGAGACTTGTAAGTAGCCCAACGTACATCAGAGACTTGTAAGTAACCCAACGTATGTCAGAGAATTGTAAGTAACCCAACGTATGTCAGAGACTTGTAAGGAACCCAACATACGTCAGAGACTTGTAAGGAACCCAACGTATGTCAGAGACTTTTACGTATCCCAACATATGTCAGAGACATGTAAGGAACCCAACGTATGTCAGAGACTTGTAAGGAACCCAACTTACGTCAGAGACTTGTAAGTAACCCAACATATGTTAGAGACTTGTAAGGAACCCAAAGTACATCAGAGACTTGTAAAGAACCCAACGTATGTCAGACACTTGTAAGGAACCCAACATACTTCAGAGACTTGTAAGGAACCGAACGTATGTCAGAGACTTGTAAGGACACCAACGTCAGAGACTTGTAAGTAACCCAACATACGTCAGAGACTTGTAAGGAACCCATCGTACGTCAGAGACTTGTAAGGAACCCAACGTACGTCAGAGACTTGTAAGGAACCCGACGTATGTCAGAGACTTGTAAGGAACCCAACGTACATCAGAGACTTGTAAGTAACCCATCGTACGTCAGAGACTTGTAAAGAACCCACCGTTTGTCAGAGACTTGTAAGGAACCCAATGTACATCAGAGACTTGCAAGTAACCCAATGTATGTCAGAGACTTGTAAGGACCCCAACATACGTCAGAGGCTTTTAAGTAACCCACCGTACATCAGAGACTTGTAAGGAACCCAACGTACGTTAGAGACTTATAAGGAACCCAACGTACGTCAGAGACTTGTAAGGAACCCAACGTACATCAGAGACTTGTAAGGAACCCAACGTATGTCAGAGACTTGTAAGGAACCCAACGTACATCAGAGACTTGTAAGGAACCCAACGTACGTCAGAGACTTGTAAGGAACCCAACGTACATCAGAAACTTGTAAGTAACCCAACGTACATCAGAGACTTGTAAGGAACCCAGCATACGTCAGAGACTTGTAAGGAACCCAACGTATGTCAGAGACTTGTAAGTAACCCAACGTACATCAGAGACTTGTAAGGAACCCAACGTATGTCAGAGACTTGTAAGGAACCCAACGTATGTCAGAGACTAGTAAGCGACCCAACATATGTCAGAGACTTGTAAGGAACCCAACGTACATCAGAGACTTGTAAGTAACCCAGTGTACATCAGAGACTTGTTTTCTTTCCTAGTCTCTTAACAGATGTGCCCAAAGCAAGCAAAATTGGGAAAACACTATATCTCTCATCTTGCTATGGACACCAAAGATACAGCCCAGGACAATGTCTTTCTTGCACTGTGACACAGTCCTCTCAAATTGTGAAGACATTCACTGTTTTTTTGGGGGCAGTACTGCAGCAAGATAATGTAAGCAAGTGTGGGAGGCATGTAGGACTGTCTGGGATGTGCATTTAGGACATATGCATTGCTGTTTCCCTTTGACTAAAAATATATATTTTTTTCATTTTACATGATTGAGTTGCACTCTGGACAGGAAAGCACCTGAGGTACTTGACCCATTCACCCTCCACCACCTCCCACCCCAGCTACACTACTTCCAGGAATGTCTACCTGGGTACAAGCCCCATCTTCAGTGGAGGCCTGGGAAGAAATATTCCATTTTACAGAATGAGTACACGACAGTTATAGAGCATTTAAATAATAAATGTACATACATGGACTTGTAATGATGTGACAGTTAATCAATAAAAAATAACAAATTTACATACATACAACTGAAAATGAATGTACATAGAATTGTAATGCTGTGACATTAACGAAGCATGACAATTAAATGAAGACTCAGTAAAATATCAGTCAATATCAAGATTATAGTCACTTTCAAATGGAATCAGTGGAAAATAGATATAGAGTAGGAGACAGTGAAGTAATTATAGGATGAAGGTGGTTATAAACTAAGAAGCAGTATTGAGGAAGTCCAGGTAAAAGGGAGACATAGATAGTAGTGGTCAGGGATAGATGATGGTCAAATAGTTAGAGATTGTGAAGAAGTAGCTGTATTATCCAGGAACATCACATGTACAGAGCTCATAACAGAATGGGTAGCACTTTAATTGAGTTTGAAATGATTTTTAGGGAGTGTTCTTCTCATATTGCTAGTGGGATAGTGTTCCAGGATTTAGTGAGGTGGTGGGAGAGGAGGGATGTGGAAGCAAAATTGTTGGGTTCGGATATTTGCTACATGTAATAGGTATTTGTCTGATGTAGTGGCCAGGAAGGGTTAAAAATTTGTTTGAGACTGAGATGGTTCATAGGTTCATAGGTTGGTACTAGGCTATCAGCCCTAGGGCCTATACAAGCCTAGCCATAACAACTCCCTGGCTATTTCTTCCCACATTATTTACTTTCCTGGACCCCTGTCTAGCAGGGCGACTGACGTGATCCCTGGGGTGAATTTTCTTTCTCCCATCCAGTCGTCAAGGTTCCTCTTGAAGAGGTCCAAAGAGGCACTCTGCTTTACATGTATGGGCAATCTATTCCAGATTCTGGGGAGTCTCTGGGTCAGGAACCTATCCCTCCAGCATGTTTTGTTTATTGTGATGACAACGTTTAGATCCCTGGAGCATGTAGCTTCGAGGGATTGGGATTTCTTTAAGTGTAGCATGTCCAACAGCTCTGGGTTTGACATGGCCTTGTATGTTAAGCAGAGATCACCTCTGAGTAGACGATATGCGACAGAGTATAGCTGGAGTTTTTTAAGGCGGTCAGCGTAGGGCATCTGCTTTAGGCCTGTGATTCTTTTAGTGAGGTATTTCTGAGGCCTTTCCAGTTGTTGCAGATGTCTTGAGAGGTACATACTAAATGGGGCGTTGTATTCTATAATGGGTCTAATGAGGGATGAGTACAGTGGGACAATGACCTCCTTTTTTCTGGATGAAAAGCCCTTCGTGATGAGATGTGCCACATAGAAGGATTTCCTGACTGTTGTGGCGATGTGGTTATCGAAGGTGAGACCACTGTCCACCTGTGTCCCTAAGTCTCTTATCACACTTTCTGTGTTTAGTGTACTGCCACCTATATGGTAATTCATGGATACATGTTTTTTCCCAAAGGGATAACAATACATTTCTTGGCATTGAGCTTGAGCCCATGGCTCTGGCACCAAGCATCTGTTTCTGTAAGGCCCTTTTGTAGAGTATCCACATCATTTGGGGATTCAGTAATGGCTCCCAGTTTGCAGTCATCTGTAAACTTTGTTAGCCAGAGTCCCTTAGTGTTGACCTGTACTTCAGAGAAGTAGATGCCAAACAAGAGTGGCCCCAGGACTGAACCCTGAGGTACTCCACTTGTCACTTGTCTGGAGCTGGATTTGGAGTCGGCTACTTTTATAGTGTGGGTTCTATCAGTAAGCCATTTAGCAACCCATTGGGTGACATAGGGATTAATGCCCAACTTAGTAAGTTTATCTATGATTCCAGAGAGGGGGATGGTGTCAAAGGCCTTGGCAAGGTCTAGATAGGCTGTGTGGACCACCTTACCCTTGTCCATGGCTCTGGATACTGATTCAAAGAAGTCAATCAGGTTCAGGAGACAAGATCGGCCCTTCACAAACCCAAACTGGGTGGGGTCCAGTGTTTGAAGGTTGCCAATGTCTTTGTTTATAAGTTCCATGATAATACACTCCATGGCCTTGCAGATAAGGCTTGTCAGACTGATGGGACAGTAGTTTCCGGGATCCAAGGTGGATCCCCTCTTGTAGATTGGGATAACGGTAGCTCTGCGCCACTCAGTGGGCATGAAACCTGAGGTGAGGCTATGATTAAACATGACACTTAGGTGAGGTGCCAGTTCATATTGTAGTTCATGTAGTACACAGCCCAGGATGTCATCTGGTCCCATGGATGCTGTATTCTTGGCTTTAGAGAGTGCGTTTTGTACCTGTGTGGCCATTATTACTGGAATTTGGCAATCTTCCGGTATTGAGATAGGCCATTTAGGGGGTGAGAGGGGGGTGAAGTTGGCACTGAATCGATCTGCCTTGATATTGGCAATACCCTTCGGATCAGTATATTTAATGCCATTCTGTTTTAGCTCAGAGCAGATCTGAGCATTGCCATTTAGATTCTTGACATAGTTATAAAATGCTTTGTGGTTGTCTTTGGAATCTTTGGCAATTTTATTTTCGTAACTAGCTTTGGAGGATTTTATGAGGCATCTCAGTTTCTTACTGATGCTAGTAAGGGAGTTTTTTGCATCCTGGGATTTTCCTCTTTTCTGCAAAAGTTTCTTCCTTTTGTTGTAAAGTTTGTTTATGGCAGGGGACCACCAGATTGGCTTCCTTTTTTTGGATGAGAGCATTTTGGTTCTATTTGGGATGGCACGATTCATGCATTAGTGGATCTGCTCATACAGTGCCTTAGTGTAGGATTCAGCAGTTGAACTTTCAGTTCCCGTCTGCATGGGTGTTATGAACTTTGTCACTTCTGACTTGAGTAGCATGAAGTTGGCTTTGGAGAAGTTTTTTATGGTGGTTTCTTTTCTGGGGCGTGGGGGTGGGATGTGGATGTTAAGGGTGATTAGCTTATGGTCAGACCTGACTAACGAGGGGGTGACCATAGGTATGGAGCATTGATTTCCCATGTTGGTAATGACCAGGTCTAGGATATTGGAGCCCCTGGTGGCACTATGGATTAGTTGATCCAGGGCATTGGAATTTATGAATTCCAAGAACCGTTGCGCAAAGGTGTTGGGACATGAGTAGTTTTCCCAGTTAATATCAGGGTAGTTAAAATCACCCAGTATTAGGGTGTTTGGTTCTATCTTAATATTTTCCAGTATGTTTAGAAAGGTATAGTGAGAATCTTGTGGTATGGTGGGGGATCTGTAGAAAGCTACAAATTGGATTGCAGTCTTACCTAGTGTTAGTTGCACTTGGAGAATTTCAGACACATTGTGTTGGCTAACTAGCCTGGTGGTGTGAATATCCTTGGTGAATATTGACACTGCTCCACCTGGTGGAGAGTTGTTAACTTTATACACAATATTATAGATTTTTGGAAGTTGTTAGTAGGTAGGTTAGATAATGTGGGAATTCTAGCCATTGTAACTCTTTTAGGGTAGCACAGTGGAGGGTTTTATTTGGAAGGTTGGTAGTGAATCATGTTATTTTGTAGTAACATTGCTCAAATTGTTTAGCAAGGTCACTTGGATGTCGTTAAGGATGGAGGCATAATACGTTATAGTAGGCAAGAGGAGAGAAAAGGCAATCTGTTTTCTTACAGTGTCAAATGCAATTTTTGGTGTAATTTTTTCACTATATTTTGTGATGTGTGCATCAAATTTTAAGCACTCATCCACACAGAACAAGAGCAGTCATCCATCTACCTGCTTAACTGAATAAACTACTGGAAATTTTGACAAGGCGTCTTTATTCCTCCTACAGGGAGGGCATCAGAGAGATAGAGAGTCTTCCAGATCTGCTAGCTAAAGTGATTTTATCTGGACTTATCATTTACACTCTGTTTCTTCTTAGTCCTGTCACTCTCTGGGTCACATGTGGGATACCAGACGCCATTCTAGCTGTCTGGATTACATTTGTTTTCAGTTAAACAACAAGAAGGAAGATAAACATATACCATAATACCAAAATCACTGTTACAGAGGAAAAGAAATGTTATGTGAATAAATATATGCATAACTGGGGGGGTGGTGTCAGTCACAAAACTAGTAGGAGAAAAAAAAAACAATTCTCAAAACGGCTGGAGCACAACTTTGAACTGTATTTATTTAAGTCCATCTGCGCAGACGGTCCTTTTCAGTGGAGACCTGGGGAGGAAAGATCCAGACAAGTAAAGTTAAATGTACAATTTTCACATATGATGCAAATGCTAAGATAGTATACATACATGCAAACAATACATAAGGCATTAGACATTTGTACATAATAGTAAGATGTAATAATACCAGACAATCCTAAATAGTCTTAATATTAATTATGAATAGTACATGGTAGGACATCAGACCTGTTGCAGCTTTCTACCCTGTCTAGCTGTCCAGTGCCAAGCTTGGTTCCTGAACTGGGTCATAGGATTCATATTGTGGCATCCTGGCCCAATGCCACCACACCGACAAGAGGATTTTTGTTTCTAAGAAACATATATATACATTTTGCGGAGATTCCTTGTATTGTCATGATGTCTTGTTGCTATGTATAATAACGCTTTGTACTGATATAGCAATTTCTCTTCTTCCTATTTAGTATCCATTCATGCACCATGACTATCCTGACACACGGGGTTGTTTTGTTTTTACACGAGATGCTTTTCCATTGCATGCTGTCAGTCACGCTTTGTCACATGTCTGTTGTTACTCTGAATGTTTATTAGAAGAGGTCTTACTCACTATATACGGTTTTATCTAGGGGCTACCAAAGATATGGGGAAGATGTTGGGAGGCGAGGAAGAGAAGGACCCAGATGCACAGAAAAAGGAAGAAGAAAGGCAAGAGGCACTTCGACAGCAGGAAGATGAAAGGAAGGCAAAGCATGCCAAAATGGAGGCTGAACGCGAGAAAGTCCGGCAACAGATTAGAGATAAGGTAGGATTGCTTAAAAATCAAAAACAAAAATAGAACATTTCAACTAACTCGTCTTTTTTGTTTGTTTGTTTTTTTACTTCCATCTACCCAGGCATGAGACTGCATTTATGTATATATGTATATATGTATGTATGTATGTCTGTATCTATTTATTTATTTTTGAAATTAATTGGGTAACTTTGCTAGGCCAAGGACCATTTTTAGCCATGAGCAGGGCATACCTCTCAACTATACACATCTATGCAGAATGTACATATTTTTGCTTTATATTTTTGGTCTGTTCCTTCTAAAACTTGTGATTTCCTGAAAAATCATTGATGATTGAAGTCTCTAAAGGGCAACATACATTTAAATTGTATACTGTATATCCTTCAGAAAATACATGCTAATACTAATTATGTTATTCTAGTAAATTTCTTACTTTATAAGAGCAAAATTTAAAATCTGTCCCTATTTTTGGGCCCTTGTCCCCCATTAATTTAGGCTTTGTCCAGATTTAAAACAACAGCTCAACCATTTCATGTGTGTGTTTTTTGGTTTTGGTCTTTTTTAAGATTTCTTGCGAGATGAGGTTGAGACAAGATACCACGTCCAGGGACAAGATACAGAGTAATAGTACGAGGGTACTGACCAGTTAATGTACATTCATACTGCATACTGCAAACACTGTAAATATTGTGCAAAGTTTTAAACATTACTTGGCCAATGCAATCAAGCATATTGGACTTAAAATGGTAAACAAAGTTAAGCCTCAGTACTTTTATTCTGCATAGTTGAATGATATTAGACTGGAATTTGGACATTAGACTACTTACAGAAAATCAGTCTAGCACAAATGTAACAAGATAACTTTTAGTATATAAAATGTAATTAAAAATAAATTATAAACTATAAGCATAAACCAAGACAAAGAGGTATACGTAAGAGAAAAAATAATATTATGTATGGTATCCACATCTCATGTGGAATATATTTGATTGAACAAAGGCAGGTTTTCAAAAATGATGGCAGAAGAAATTAGCTAAGAAGAATACCATATAAAGTATTTACTATATGAAGTTAGTTCTCAGGTAATTTATTAGGAAGACCAGAAGGATAGTCACAAAAAATGTTAGAATAACTATGTTAAAGTTTCTGATGATTACATTCATGGTCATAAGGTTTAACCTGTACTTTTTTAAACAATGACATACATGTTTGTATTTAACTACATTTTATTGTTTGTTGAAGTTCTAGTAGTCTGATTATTTTCCGAGTCGTTTATGACAATTTATCCAGTTTGCTGGGTAAAGTTCATAGAAGCTGTTTTCACCTAGTGTTTTCGTAAAATATGGCCAAGGTTATGCCACACTGTTTTCAGTGTTGTTAGGGATCACAGTGAGAGATTTTTAGTAGTTTGTTGCATATGTGTGTGTCTCCTTTTCAGAACTACAGAGAAGCTGTGCACCATGTCATTCCAGCTACAATGCCTTTTGTGTGGAAATAGTCCACACTATTCAGTAAGCGTTGATACTGCATACAGTAAACTCTCAGTTAACCGGCACCCATGGGGATTGGAAGATGCTGGATAATTGTAGTGTCTGGTTGCTTGGGAGTTACTATTAAAAACAGGCCTGACTAATACTGTACCCTATACTATTGTTTGGTTTCACTTGTTCTTAGGCTGGGGAGAGACGGAATTTATTCCTTTCTTCCTTTTTAAAACTGTAAAACTCTAAAAAGCATAAAGTATGTTTCTGCAGGGGGGCGGGTACAGCACATGAAAATTGTACTGTATTTCTTTGATTTTTTTTTTCTGATTGCTTGAGAGTTTACTGTACATCTCATAACCCATTCATGTAGGAAAAGTCCTTTTGCATCATGTTAAGGCCTCATACCATTGGGATGCAATGCTATTTAACATTAAGGTTTGGGCATTGCCAACCTGATAACCATATCAATGTAATGAAACAAGCAAAGGAAAATATGAAGGTGTTACTGATCAATGCTAGCCTAGATAAGAAACTCTACTCACTACAGTGAAGGACATTGGTGTCTGTGTAGTGACTGAGACATAGTTTAAAATAGTGGACGGCACTCTGGCTGTTCAAGGCTATAACGGCTCCCACACATTTAAACCAGCTACAGGGTGGGGAAAAAAGATGAAGGTATCACAGTCTACATCTAAATGAGACTCACATCAGGGCAGCTTCTTCATGTGCACCCATCACAAAAGTCCATACTATATATTAGCTACCTATAGAACTCCTTGTATGATAGAAAAAAGCCAAAATGCCAATCAGCTGAAACTAGAATCAGTCAGTATTAAACCAAATACCATTTTCATAGGTTATCTCAACTATCCATCTTTAGACTGAGACACCTACACCACCACTAATACACAAGCACACAGATTCCTGGATTTTGTCAATATTAATGCCCTGGAATAATTAGTCAGAGTACCCACTAGGGAAGTAACATCTTATATCTTGTCCTTACTAGTATGGGAGCATCCTGCACCATTTGGTCCGTACCTTCATCACTTGTTAGATCTGCCTATAAAGCGGCCTCCCTCGAAATAAAACTGGAACCAGAGAGCCCTTCCATTCACGATACCTTTAGAAATTTCTTTAAGACAAACTCCCTACTCCTAAGAGATACATTGGCAAGCTTCACATCTTCACATCTTCACCAAACCCAGTTAACTCTACTGAATACACAGAAATATACACCATCACACTATATCAGCATGTAAATGAATGCATAGATCCATTTGTACCCTGTAGAAACAAGTGCAGGGCAAATTCCAGAAACAAACCCACATAGTTATACTGTAATATCAACAAGTATTTTAATAAAGGGAAAAGATTGTTTGACCAGCAGTCAGAAGAGTAATTCCCACAATGTGAGAGTTCTTGTCACTTAAATAAACAAACATCTCAGGAGCTTAATAAAATTCACCAAAGCCAAGTTTAAGGCTAAAATAGTAACCCAAGCCAAAGACAGTCACAAGGCATTTTTAATTATGTTCGTAATCTTAAAAGCACAATGCAGCAATGCACAGAGCTAATTGTGGATGATGTTACCTACACTGAGGCTGAAGACATAGCTAATCTACTGGTTGATAAATTTAGCTCTAACTTTACCCCGTCTCTCCTCCATCTGTCCCTCAAGATATTCCTCAAACTGTCTTGCTTCCAGCTATCATGCAAGACCAATTCCTAAAAGTGCTATCAAAAGCTAACATTGCTGCAGTGATGGGTCTTGACAATATCAATGGATTCATCTTAAATAGAATGAAGCATGATTTAACCACACCCCTAACAACACTGTTCAGTCTCAGCCACACCCATAACAACACTGTTCAGTCTCAGCCATACCCCTAACAACACTGTTCAGTCTCAGCCACACCCCTAACAACACTGTTCAGTCTCAGCCACACCCCTAACAACACTGTTCAGTCTCAGCCCCCATACAGGTTTTGTACCAGGTTAATTGGAGAGCAGGTACAGTCATTCCCTTGCGTAAGGGAGGACCTTTCACAGACCCAGGCAATTACAGACTCATAAGTCTGACCAGCCTCATGTGCAAAGCCACAATAAGACTTATCACGGACCTATTCAATCAGAACCTAGGGAACCTACAAGCACCAGACCTGTCTCAGTTTGGGTTCAGCGAGGACAGCTCATGCTTAGTAAACTTGATGGATTTTTTTGAGAAGGGTACCAAAGCAATGGATGACGGCAATTTGGCACATGCCACCTACCTCGACCTGGCCAAGGCTTTTGACATATTTCCCCACTCAGTCATAGTAGAAAAGCTAAACTAACTGGGAATAAACCCATGTGTCACCCACTGGATTGCCAACGTGCTCAAATAGAGGATGCAGAAAATCAGAACAGAGAACGTTGCCTCCACAAAGGGACTAGTCACCAGGGGAAACCCACAGGGTTCTGTGCTATGACTTCTCTGTTTGTCATCTACTTTTCAGATGAAAAAGCCAATACCAAAGAACTCTGACTGACTAAGTTTGCAAATGACTGCAAGCTAGGAGCAGTCACTGAATCCCCAAATGACAGCCATGCTGCTGGAAGGTTTGTCCTAAATAAATATCTAGTGCCAAAATCATGGACTGAAACTAAATGCCAAAAAATGTGTTTTTGCATCCTTTGGGAAGTCATCTATCCCTGTGACCTGCCACATTAACAATATTCCCCAAGAGTTGACCCGATTGTTTTGGATTTAGAAAGTTGTGCGGACAGTGACCTAACTTTTGACCAACATGTGTCCATTGTTGGTCAAAAGTTAGGTCACTGTCCACATAAAGTCTGAAGTGTAGAATAGTTGTGCAGGGGATGTTCTTAAAAATTAAACACAACATGCAAAATAAATGTATTTTAAGCTGATAATGTTTTGGGCATTTCTACAAGGCTTTAGTGGATATGCAAAACATCAGCAACTGACTGTTATGCACTAAATGTGCTGCAAATGATAGAAGCAACAGGCAATCTCCAGTAACAGTGACATCCAACAAAGAATTTACTTGCTGCATGCCCTCCCTATCCCATACCACTGTAACTTTAATAATCTTGTCATGTAAGTGTCATTGAATGTTTCAGTGAAATGACACAATCAGACAAGTTATGCTTCATTATTTCATAGGTTCATAGGTTCAGAGGTGTGCACTAGGCTAATGGTCCTGGAGCCAATAGAAGTGCCCTGGCATTGTGCCACCTGACATTAGTTTCCACTGCCTCTTTCAAGTAGAGCCACTGGAGTGATCCCTGGGGTGAACTTTCTATTTCACATCCACTCATCAAGATTTCTCTTGAAGAGGACCAGTGAGGTGCTCTGCTTGACATGTATGGGAAGTCTATTCCAGAGCATGGGCAGTATCTGGGTTATGAACCTGTCCCTCCAGCACGTTCTGTTGATTGTGGCAATGAGGTGGAGGTCTCTGTAGCATGTGGTGCAGAGGGATTGGGATTTCTTTAGATGTAGCATTTCTAACAGAGCTGGGTCAGACATGGCTTTGTAAGTCAAGTAGTGATCGCCTCTTAGTAGATGATATGAGACAGAGAATAGCTGGAGTTTTTTGAGTCTGTCCATGTACAACATGTGTTTAAGGCCTAGGATCCTCTTTGTGAGGTACTTTTGTGGCATTTTCAGCTGTTGCATGTGTCTAGTAAGGTACATGCCAAATGGAGCATTATACTCAATGACTGGCCTAATGAGGGAAGAGTAGAGACAGATGATGACTTCTTTCTTCCTGGATGCAAAACCCTTGGTAATGAGATGTGCCACATAGAAGGACTTTCTGACCACAGTGGCAATGTGGTGGTCGAAGGAGAGGTTGCTGTCAAACTGTGTCCCCAGATCCCTTATAACGCCTTCAGTGTTCAGTGGGCACCCATCAATGTGGTAATTAGTGGGAGCTGAGTTTTTCCCAATGGGGATGACGACACATTTTTTGGCATTAAGCTTGAGGCCATGGTTTTGACACCAGTCATTGGTCTCAGTGAGGTCTTTCTGTAGGATGTCTACATCACTTGGGGAGTTAATAATGACTCCCAGCTTGCAGTTGTCTGCAAACTTGGACAGCCAGAGTACCTCCATGTTGGCCTGGACTTCTGAGAAGTAGATACCAAACAGAAGAGAACCCAGGACCAATCTCTGTGGGACTCCACTCATGACTGATCAACAGTCTGACTTGCAGTGAGGAATGGTATCAAAGGCCATGGCCAGATTGAGGTAGGCTGTATGAACTGCCTTGCCCTCATCCACAGCTCTGCTGACTGACTCAAAGAAGTCAACCAGGTTGAGCAGGCATGATCTACCTTTCACAAAACCATATTGCGTAGGATCTAGAGTTTGGAGATTCCCTATATCCTTGTTAGTTAGGTCCATGATGATGCACTCCATAGCCTTACATACCAGACTTGTCAGGTTCATGGAGCAATAATTCTTAGGGTCTGTCGTTGCTCCCCCCTTTATGGAGAGGGATGACTGTAGCAGTGTGCCATTTGGCAGGGACAAAGCCTGAGGTGAGGCTGTGACTGAACAGGGTACACAGATGTGGTGCCAGTTCACTTTGTAATTCATGTAGAACATATCCAGGGATATTGTTAGGTCCCATGGAAGCTGTATTCTTGGCCTTGGACAATGCAGCTTTAACATGTGCTGCAGTAATACTGAGTGCCTGGCATTCCTCTGGTATTGCGATTGGTCCTTAGGGGGGAGGTGAAGTTGGCTGAATCTGTCAGACAGAATTTTGGCAATATCTGTTGGCTCAGTATAGGCGGTAGCATTGTGCAGTAACTCTGAGAAAACCTGGGTACTGCCATGGAGATTTTTGATATAACTATAGAAGGCTTTGTGGTTGTTTTTAGTGTCTGCTGCAATTCTGCCTTCATAGCTGGCTTTAGAGGTTTTGATGAGGGATCTCAACTTTTTGTTGAGGCTAATAAGGGAGTTTTTCCAGTAATGGGACTTCACCTTTTTCTGCAACAGTTTCTTCCTTCTGTTGTAGAGTTTATTAATGGCAGGGGACCACCAGATTGGCTTCCTTTTTATGGAGGAGAGTGTCTTGGTTCTGTTGGGTATGGCTAGTTCCATGCATTTATGCACATGTTCATATAGTGCCTTGGTGCATGATTAGGCAGTCAAGAATTTATTTTCCATTGACATGGGTGCCGTGAAGTTAGCCACCTCTGTTTTTAGGAGCCCAAAGTCAGCTTTGCAGATGTTTTTCATGGTGGTTACCTGTGCAGGGGGTGTGGGTGAGATGTGGATTTCCATGGTGATTAGTTTGTGGTCGTATCTATCCAGGGAGGAAGTGACTATTGGTGTAGCACAACGGTCGCTCATGTTAGTAATAACCAGGTCAAGGGTGTTGCTTCACCTAGTGGGGATAAGAATGAGCTGGTCCAGGGCATTGGAAGTGATGAATTACAGGAAGGGTTGGGCCAGTGTATTGCTGCATGAGTAGTTTTCCTAGTTGATGGAGGGGTAGTTGAAGTCACCTAGTATGAGTGTGTTGGGTTGGAACCTAATAGTTTCCATGGTCCTTAGGTATGTGGAGTGAGAGTCTTGGGACATAGTTGGGTCCTATAGCAGGTTACAACCTGAATTGCTGTTTTACCCAATTTGTTGAAATAAGAAACCCACAACTCGAGTACATGGAAGTTGTTTGTCTTTTGCCTAACATAAACAGTGCCTTACATCTTTTCTGCCCTTCTCCCCATTTCACAGTTTTAAGGAGTAGTGCACATATTGTGTATTGTTTTTTTTATGATTAACCAGATGTTGTACAATCTTTTGTGAGGAAGATGTGGCAGTTTTGATTATTGAACAACTGTTGTGTATCTTTGATGCATAATGCTTTTTATTATACAAAAATTACAACCCTTCCCATTGCCTCGTAAATTTTATCAGCATTGTTTTTCTGATGTAGGCTGTGATTCTTTTCAGAAATGTAAAGCATGCGCATATGCTGTCTGTAAAATCTCTAATTTTGGTGGAATTGTGTTGCTTCAGAAGTAGTTTATACAAAACTCAAACATAACTAGTTTGAAGAGACTGATCAACAAAAATAGACATTGTTTACACATTTATTTTGTTTGCCAAATAATATAATTTTAGCTAGAATGTAATGTCTCTGAGATTCAGAAATGGATAAAACATAGTGTAATCCCGTTCTTGGCAGGATTTTGCATTGCAGTATTCCTAAGTGAGTCATAGACTGCGATATAACTACTGCAGTACAAAGGCACGAGCTTATAATGCTGCCAATATGCAAATGGGGCAGTGCAAGTGTAAGATAAATGCAAACTGGATAAGAGCTTTTCCATGTAAATTTTACTGGTATCAGAACAGTGAACGTTATTGGAGAAAGAAAGAGAAAAACATGTATGCTGTCTTTGGATGCCTTATACCCCACCTCTATGGTAGTACTGGAATTATTACTACCACCCATGTGTCTGTGTATACGTATGTGTTTATGTGCATGATTACATCTGCTTGGATGTTAATGAGGGTATATGACTGAGTGTATATGAGACTGTGCATGAGTGTCAGTGTGCATGCACACTCGCGCGTGTGTGTGTGTGTGTGTGTGTGTGTGTGTATGTGTGTGTGATTGTGTGTGTGTGCATGTGTATGTGTGCATATGCATGTGTATGTGTGTCATTTTGTGTACTTGTGTGTGTTTATGGCCATGACTGCATCTGTCTGGATGCTTATGAAGCTATATGACTGAGTGTATATGAGACTGTGCATAAGTATCACTGTGTGTGTGTGTGTGTGTGTGTGTGTGTGTGTGTGTGTGTGTGTGTGTGTGTGTGTGTGTGTGTGTGTGTGCACGTGTTTGATTGTGTGTACGTGTGTGTGTTCATGGGCATGATTGCATCTGTATGGATATTTATGAGGCTGCATGACGGAGTGTATATGAAACTGTACATGAGTATTAGTGTGTGTGTGTGTGTGTGTGTGTGTGTTTATGGGCATGATTGCATCTGTATGGATATTTATGAGGGTGTATGACTGAGTGTATATGAGACTGCATGAGTATCAGTGTGTGTGTGTGTGTGTGTGTGTGTGTGTGTGTGTGTGTGTGTGTGTGTGTGTGTGTGTGTGTGTGTGTGTGTGTGTGTGTGTGTGTGTGTGTGTGTGTGTGTGTGTGTGTGTGTGTGTGTGTGTGTGTGTGTGTGTGTGCACGTTTGATTGTGTGTACGTGTGTGTGTTCATGGGCATGATTGCATCTGTATGGATATTTATGAGGCTGCATGACGGAGTGTATATGAAACTGTACATGAGTATTAGTGTGTGTGTGTGTGTGTGTGTGTGTGTGTGTGTGTGTGTGTGTGTGTGTGTGTGTGTGTGTGTGTGTGTGTGTGTGTGTGTGTGTGTTTATGGGCATGATTGCATCTGTATGGATATTTATGAGGGTGTATGACTGAGTGTATATGAGACTGCATGAGTAGCAATGTGTGTGTGTGTGTGTGTGCGTGTGTGTGTGTGTGTGTGTGTGCACATGTTTGATTGTGTGTATGTGTGTGTGTTCATGGGCATGATTGCATCTGTATGGATATTTATGAGGCTGCATGACAGAGTGTATATGAAACTGTACACGAGTATTAGTGTGTGTGTGTGTGTGTGTGTGTGTGTGTGTGTGTGTGTGTGTGTGTGTGTGTGTGTGTGTGTTTATGGGCATGATTGCATCTGTATGGATATTTATGAGGGTGTATGACTAAGTGTATATGAGACTGTGCATGAGTATCATTGTGTGTCTGTGTGTGTTTGTGTGTGTCTATGCATGTGTGTTTTGTGTGCATATGTGTGTGTCTGTGTGCATGTGTGGGAACACTTTTGTCGCTGTGTTGTGTAGTGTGTATCTGTGCACATGTGTCTGTGTGCATGCATGCACATGTATGAGCATGTGCGAGTGCATGTGTGACAGTGGTGTATGCGTGTGTGTGTGTGTGTGTGTGTGTGTGTGTGTGTGTGTGTGTGTGTGTGTGTGTGTGTGTGTGTGTGTGTGTGTGTGTGTGTGTGTGTGTGTCTGCTTAATTCAGAGACAAAAAAATGATCTGGTAATGCAGTTCTACTCATTTTGGCTGTAGGCGCCTGGGAAAAGAGCATTCCACAGGCAATGCCGATAGCGATATGTCACTGAACCCTGGCCAATGTCCTTTTCATCAGGTCAGCCCATCTACTGGATATCCATCTCCTTTCCTTTCACATATAAAGGTTTTATTTTTGCAGGCTACATTAATATTCACAGTGTGAAATCCGTCTATGCAGCTACATATCTTAAATGTTTATTTAAACAATCTAGACTGCAACCATATTCTTGCCTTTGACAAAACGTAGGTCACTATTGTTTTTTTGCAATGGCAGTGAGTTTTTCCAGCAGTCATTCTCTAATTCCAGCTCAGTACAAAAATATTCATGTCATCTGCAGTTGTTTTTCATCCTCTTCTATAACAGTGTTCTGCTTATGCAACAAACATTGAAATATGCTTTCGCTCAAACACTGTACCCTTTTTTGTTGTAGTTTGCAATATATCTGCATAACAGAAGGGTTAAAAATATGTTTATAATGAAAAAGAGATGGACCCATTTTGCTTTCTATTACTATTACTGCAGTCCAGCCTTTAAAAGATACATTTACACATAACCCCAGTTTCTCAAAGAAGTGTACAGCTGATCACACATTTGGAGGGAGTGCACGGTACTTGTTTCGATCTGTGTTTATAAAATGCCACTGAATCAATGGCCTGTGAAGGAAAGCTCAGGTGACAGCAAATTGTCAAATTTACTGATCCGTTCAAAGCAATTGACAGCTCAGCCGACAACAGCCCATGGAAATCCATGCAGCATTTTCCAACAAACCTTTTCTTACTACTGCTGTAAAGAAACTTCACGTCCCTTCTTTCATTTCCTTACAACTCTTGATTTGTTCTCTCTCTGTGTTCATTGCTAAACAGCTGTACACAAAAGTCAGATATTTTTCAAAGCACACAACCATTTGTGATATGTCCAAAATTGCTGTAGTGAAAATCTCTCTCTCTTTTGTGTGGTATGAATCACTTATTTTGTATAAAAGGGAGATCAAAAGGTAACCACTGAGCAGTCATTCACAGTGAGAATTTATCTGGCAGCCCTGAAATTTGTTTTCCATTTAAGCACTTTAAAAGAAAATTACCCTTAAATGTTTTCCATCTTAGCAGATCACAGCAAAACAGGGCAAATAAAGTCCAGCAGTATCTCTGTCTGTTCAATATGAAACCTGTTACAAAACAGCTGGTAATGTGCATATTCCTATTTTTCTGACTGTTCTGGTATTGTTAGGTAAGAAAGACAGACATAATGACTAAAAGGAAAATACAATTTTGGCCTGCTCAAAAGTAAACTTAAGACAGATGTTCTTAATGAGAATAGCTGTTAGTGTAGCATATTGGTTAGGTAAATGTCTGCCTTCTGTCTACCTCCTAGAAACATGGGTTTGATTCCTACAATATTCATTTGCATTCTCCACTTTCAGTATGACTACCTTTATCATACGACTTTAATGATAACAAATAGCTTGGAGGAGCAAACAGCTAGATGGTCAAAGAAAAGCAGACAAGGCATCTAGGTAGGTAGGTGTCAGTAAAAGCTACAATGACTTTGTAGAACACAGAAACTCAGATTTGTAGTGTTTATAATCCGATTAACTGTTTACAGAGTAAAACCCTGTCTTGCTACCCTGCCATTCTGGCTGTTGTAAACCATAACATTTACAAAACTAAACTTTCAGGTGTGGGGCCAACTGAAGATGAAAATCCATAAAAAAGTTTAATTATACTTTTTTGTCTATGTTAACAATTTCCGTTAAAGATTCTCAAAACTGCTGTGCTATTATTATGTTAGTATTAGTGTGAGAATTTTTTTCATTTCAGACTCTTCCAAACTATGGTATGATACATTTGAATTGTAGTAGAAAAAGAAGCATGTAAATCTGCAGAATAAAATAAAAAAGTATGTTTAAGACAACAATATATAATGGCAAGTTTTATAGAAGCACGCAAAAAGTGCTTTTGCATGGGAAACTTCCCATCAACACTGCTACATACCAACTTTACTAAATATACTAACTGTAAAATAACATGAGCTTGCATTTAAGAAGGAACTTTTTACCCCTACAGAGTAATGATCTTGGTGATTTCAGTGCAGAATTTCAATTTTAAATGTGAGTAGATTAAACATATTGAATTTTCACATATCAAGTAAACAGAGTGTGCTCATACCTAGGTCTGCTGATGTATGCACGTCTGTAGGAGGTATTGTATTAGACATGCTGTATTTATGTTACTCAAACTACAGAGCTTAATTAACATTATTCTTTCATCGCAACTCCTTTCATCTTCTAAAATAAAAATGGTTAAGTAAGACAAATATGAGCGCCATGTTTTAAACCGATAGTTTTCTCTGGATTTACTGAAGAAAGGCAATAGGTTGATATTTAGTGCAAGTACTTGCCTTTTGCCCAAAAGCTGGCAACTTTGAAGATAATTACAATTCACAATTCACGTCAGGGAGTTTGTAGGGGATTATAATAAGTAACAAGAATTGTAGGATACATAGTTAACTGCTTGGGACAGCTAGCATGTTGTCTCACATAGCAACTCTCATTTTTGACAAATGTTTTCTGAGATATTCTTTCCACAGTTTTCTGCATTGGAGGTAGAATGTTGTTTTAGGGAGATAGTAATTTCATCTTTCTTCTTTTATTATTTTATGGTAATACTTAAAAAATGTTGGAATGATTTTCTACATTATTGTTATTGTTATTGTTATTATTGTTATTATTGTTATTATTAATCATTATTACTATTATTATTATTGTTATTATTATTATTGCTATTATTATTATTATTACTATTATTATTGTTATTATTATTATTATTAATTATTATTATTATTATTATTATTATTGTTATTATTATTAATGGTATCCTTTTAACAGGACACACTTAAGACATTTTGCTACTGTTTCTACACTATCATCTTGCCTGACAAATTAAATAAAAACAAGAGCAGGACACAAATACATAGGTCTGATAGGTGACAGGTGTTCAGCTTCATCTTTTTAAAAGTATTTGTGGTGAGACTGAGTCAGTGAGCAGAACTAGAAACCTGTTTCAGTCAACATATAAAAAGGGAAACACTGTTACAGGTAAGCAATTTGCTCCCTTTATTCCAGTCTGTGTGGTCTCAGAGTTGATATACATTAGCAGTACTGAGATAGTACATGTGATATGTTGCCCTGCAAAAAAAAAAAAAAAAAAAAGAAATGAATATTCATGGAGCTTTTCTCCCTGGGCATCCTCTGAAATAGGGTTTTGGCCATTTGGACTACCTTGGTCAACAAATAGAAGTAAATACATTGTGAGGCTTGTTTTATTCATTTATTTATTTGTTTACCTATTAATGTATTTCTCATTTGTTAACTGGGTTAGATCCACTAGGCTGGTAGCCTCTTCTCAGGGGAGACCCAAGGTGGTATTTATACTAATAGGAGAAATTTGGCCAGGAAATCAGAGAACTTCCCCTACTCATCATTGTTGTGAGGGGGACCCATTATGGAGGAGCACTTCCTTTTTCCATTCCAGGTACCGAGGCTGTCCGGAGCAATAGGAATGCAGATGGACAGAGAAAGAGATGATTGAATGGTAAAATTAATGAAGGAGAAAGCAAACACTGAGACCAGAGAATGTGTGCAGGATTCTGAGGAAATGTTTCAAAAAAAACTGTTTGATGGAGATGAGTCAGCAAATGATGGATGTATAATTACAACCCTCCAGTCAGGAGAGTTGCAGAATTATTTACTTAAAGACATGGTGGTGCAGATTAAGCCAGAAAATGAAGGTGATGTTTGCTGGGGAAATATCATGGAGAAAATACAAAAGAAGGATGCAGAGACATTTCTGATGAATAGTGCTAAGATGGAAAAGAAAACATATGCAGTGAAAGTAAGAGGATTCAAAGTAAAGTAGACAAAGAAATGGACAGGTATTAAGTGTGAAACAATTTAATGGCTCTTTTGGGTGGAAAAGCTCATGAGGTAAAATCATTTCTTCTTATTAACTGTTACGTTGCACAATAATTTGAAAATGAAGACAAATAGTTCTTTCTCTCTTTCAGTGGTTTTTATTATCTACAGTACACACGTGCGGGATCCTCATGGAAAGTAGCAGGGAGACTCCCAGAACAAAGGAATAAACAAGCTTATATACTGGTGATATTGCTGACAGTACAAAAATATAAAAATGAACCAATTACATCATTATGCAGGGCAATTAACCAATCAAAGGTTTACTGGTAAACATAAGACAATTCACACATCATATCTCTGGGCAAAGAAAAAAAATCGGATGTACTTCCATAAAAGGCACATTTCCTGCTTTCAGGCAGACTCTTGTTTTTCAGTACTTTCTAGTTGCTCAGAGTTCATTCTACATTTTAATACATAGAAACTGTCACATACTCAATTCCCCCAAACACATGCTTTGGCTGTTCATATTCTACAATCTCCCATTTGATGCTGTGTAAGCATCACCATTTAACCTATCATACATTTGTCCCAAATCTAGCATAACCATGCTATTGGTCTTTCCATTATTAGAAAACATTGTCATTTCCTCATCTACATTCATAGCTGCAGGCATATAAAACGTAGGCACTTTCTTCACAGTTTTTGAAGACATTAATTTCAAGATCAGTGCTTTGATTAGGAATAAGGCAAGAAAAGCAACAATTGCTAATACTGCAATTAATAAGATCACCTTCAGCAGTCCACCTCCCCAGCCTGAGAACAGGTTGGTTAACAATGCCCATGTTGAAGTATCGGCCTCTTTGGCCTTCGAGAGTTCTGAAATTCTTTGAATCAGTTCAAGATGGCTTTCAATTTCATGCTGATTATCAGGAATAAACGTACAGCACTCCTCCTGGATTAAAGTGCAAGTTCCTCCTTTTGCCGCTAGGGTGAAATCGAGAGCCATACGGTTTTGGAGTACTACAGCTTTCATAGCAGTCAATTCATCAGTCATTAGTTCTAAGGCAGAAAATGTAGCATTGCTTAATATTTCAAGCAATTTAGATAGCTTTCTCAGTTCCCAAATTGATTTGACTGCACCGTATGATGGAATTATACCAGCCCATGATATCACGTCATCACCCAAGTCCATGTGGGACAGTCCTTTGGTGCTAGCAGGAGCTAAATCATGGTGATAGATCCATGAAGCATCAACTTGACCTACAGGGTTGGTAGGCTTCTTGACCTCTCGAACATTCCAAATTTTCCCTTTAGGTAATGCAGATACATGTCGAACAGCTGGAACTAGGTAGCCCAGAAAGCAGCTGCCAGACCAGTTTCCTGGTAGCCATTTATATGCTTTTCATCCACACACAAAATAACAATTTTCTACTTTAATGGTGATGTTGATAGACTTGAAGCGATGCCCGGCGTCCTGCAGTCCTTGGGAAAAGTTAGCTATAGAGTTTTTAACAAGTCTTTTTATAGATGAGGAATCTGATACACAACCTGATTTGTCTGCAGTGCAGTTATGTACCGCTGTTTTGTTACAATGGCTCCACCCGACTCTAGTTTTACCAAGTTTTTGAAAACACACAGTTCTGTTTTGGCGGAGGGACAACTGTAATGCTATCTTGTCCTTTTTAATAACATCTGATCTATCATAGATCAAATTCATCCAGGTTTCATTAATCCCTAAAGGGACAATATTTAGCATCAATCCCCCATGAACAGTAAGAATAGCAGTGCAAATCCAGCAGTCCGAGATATTGAGGGATGACTCATAAGTGTATTTAATGGCTTGGTAGGTGTTGAAAGGTGGATGCCATGCAGCTCATTTGGCATGAGGTGTAGTTGGAGTAGGAAATAGAAATGGCCACAGTAAAAATACCAAAACGACAAGAATAACCACCAAAATAGTTGTGCAGTACTTTTGTGGAAATGGTGGTTGCACCTGTATTGTGTCGGGAGGGTGAGGTTGTCCAAATGGATAAAAGTCAGGCATTGTCAGGTGCTGGTACAGTATGACTTTGCATACAAGTAGCAATAGGTGGAGAATCAGAAGTAGCAAAAGGTAAAGGTTGTTGACCTTCCGATGGGATGGCCTTCTTGACGTGCGATATGTGAATCCAGGTGGGTGAGCCTTGTAGTCGAACCGCTGACGATGTAGTCAGTAGAACCAGGAAGGGCCTCTTCCAGCATGGTCGAAGTGCTGTTTTTTGAGAGAATGACTTGTACACTCAATCTCCTGGTTGTAGTGCTGAGGACAGGAAAGGATCAGGGATATGTTGAGCCGCTGCTACCTGGAGATGATGAAACTGTAAAAAAGAAACAAGAAAAGTGCAATACCTAAGAATATTATGATCAAATGCATCATACTCAGAAAAGGGTGGTGGTGGAGTCATGGGCATATGCATAGGGTGGCCCATGAGGATTTCATGAGGAGAAAGACCTTTAGTGGGATGTACTTGTGCTCTCATAGAGAGTAGGGCTAAAGGTAGGGCCTGTACCCAAGTGAGGCCTGTTTCAATAGTAATTTTTGCCAGTCTGGTTTTCAGAGTCTGATTCATGCGTTCAGTAATACCTGATGCCTGTGGTCTATATGGACAATGAAATTTTAGGGTGATGCCTAACATTTTACACAGTGAATCAATTAACTGAGCAGTAAAATGTGTTCCACGGTCTGAATTTATTTGACAGGGAACACCAAAACGAGGTATCAATTCATAACAAAGTTTCTTAGTAACTGAAATAGCATCATTTTTGGTACATGGGTAGGCTTCTAACCACCCAAAAAAACATCAACAACAGTTAGAACATATCTGAAATGAGCACAAGGTGGAAGTTCAATAAAATCCCATTGCAAAGTGCAAAATGGTCCCAATGGTTTTGGCAGTGGTTGTACGGGAGCCATAGTGCCTTTTGAAATGTTATACTGTAAACAAATGGAGCACTTGCTCAAAAAATGCTGTACAGAAGCAGAAAGTCCTGGGGCAAACCAATCCTTTTGGATTTGTTTTATTAACACTTGTACTCCAACATGAGCTGGAAAGTAATGCGCTTTAATAAGAGAATTTAACATGGACATTGGGCAGACCAGTCTGCCATCTGGATGTTGCCAAATGAAATCAGAGCATTTAAAACAACCTTGAGCCAGCCATGTTCTCCTTTCTGATTCTGGAGCTTCATTCTGTAAAGCTTTTAACACTGTGGTATCAAAAGTAATCATTGGTTGCAAAGGCTGCAAAAAATATCCCTGAACAGTTTGTGAGAGAGCAGCCTGTTTAGCAGCCCAGTCAGCTAAATTATTGCCCTTAGTTTCAAAAGAGTCATTAGATTGATGGGCTGCACATTTAACAACAGCAAGTTCAGATGGTAACAATAAGTCTTGTAGCAAGTTATTGATATAAAAATGTTTATTAACGGGTGCCCCAGAAGAAGTTAAAAACCCTTGTTCCTTCCATAGTATACCAAAATCATGAACAACACCATGGGCATAACGGGAGTCAGTATATATATAGTGACAGACTTGTCCTTAGCTATTTTGCATGCATTCGATAATGCCACTAGTTCCGCAGCCTGCGCGGAAGTGCCTGGGGATAATCGTGCTGACCTTAAAACTTCAGTCGGAGTACAGACTGACCAAGCTGCTTGGAATTCTCCAGAGTTTGTTCGTAAGCAGGATCCATCAACAAAAAGAACCAAATCAGGATTTTGCAAAGGAGTGTCATACAAGTGTAACCTAGGAGAAAGAACAGAGTTAAGTACAAGCACACAATCATGTGGTTCGCCCTCATCCGATGTTGGTATTAAAGATGCAGGGTTCAGTGGTGGGCAGCGTATGACTTGCAAGGCGGGGTTATTTATTAAACTTAATTCATACTTAGTAAGACGTGCATTTGAAAGATACTGTGTTTTTGTCTTCAAAAGTAACGCTTGAACTGCATGTGGGACTGCTAGTATAGTATCATGTCCCAGGGTTAGTGGAGCCGCCATGTCAACCAAGACAGCAGCAGCTGCCACAACCCATAAGCAAGCAGGGTAACCAGAGGCAACCGGATCTAGCTGAGTGCTGTAGTAAGCTGGTAGCCTCCAGTGCGTTGCTGGGCTAGGAGACCCAAGGCAGTCTTGTTTCGCTCACAGCAAAATAAAACAAAAGGTTTGGAATAATCTGGCAACCCTAAGGCAGGAGGATTTACCAAGGCTGTCTCAACAGCCTGAAAAGCCTCATCATGTTGTGATGTCCAGGGTAAAGTTTCCATGATATCCTTTTTTAGGAGTTGTAACAAGGGGGCCGAAATTTCTGAAAAATTAGGCACCCATTGTCTACAGTATCCTGCTAGGCCAAGGAATCCTTGAAGCTGCCTCTGAGTTACAGGGTGTGGGGCATTTTGAATAGAAGTTATGCGATTTGGGAGTATTTGACGCGAACCCATTGTAATAATATGTCCCAAATACTGCACCTTTTCCTGACAGAATTGTAATTTCGATCTATTTACTTTAAACCCTCATGTAGCCAAAAAGTTTAACACTAGAAGGGAATCTTCCCTACATGAGTTACTGTCCGGTGAAGCTATAAGAATATCATCCACATATTGGACTAGAACTGAACATGATGGTAGTTGCAGATCCTGTAACTGTCTATGCATCTCTCTAGAAAATAAGATTGGGGATTCTACTTATCTTTGGGGCAATCGAGTCCAAGTATACTGCTGGCCTTTGTTGATAAATGCAAACAAAAACTGACTGTCGGGATGTAGTGGAATAGAGAAAAAGGCTGATGAAATATCTATTACCGTAAAACATTTTGCAGTAGGTGGGATACAGCTCAAAATAGTAGCTGAGTTTGGTACAATTGGGAAAACAGGCAAAACAGCTTTATTAACTTCTTGCAAGTCTTGCACAAATCTGTAAGCTTGTTTGCCAGGTTTTTTCACCGGTAATATTGGGGTGTTACACGGGCTTGTGGTGGGTACTATGATCCCTTGCTGTTCTAATGCAGAAATAACGGGGGCAATACCAGATATAGCCTCAGCTGTCAAAGAGTACTGTGGTACTCGTGGTAACTTTTCACCTGGTTTTAGGGTTATCTTTACAGGAGTAGCTGAGGTCAAAAACCCTATATCATTGTCATGAGTAGTCCACAGGTGAGAGGGTAGGGAATGTAAATACTTGTTTATGTCAGAATTTGGCTGGATATACATTGTCTGTAAAATGACAGAGTCATCTAAAGCTGCCAGGGTACTATCCTGTTGGTCTGAAGGTACTTGGAGATAAACTCCATCAGCTGTGCAAAAAATGGTGGCCCCCATTTTGCAAAGCAAGTCTCTTCCTAATAGATTTAAAGGTGCTGAGGGTCCTACTAAGAATGCATGGTTATCCTGCAGAGGTCCCAAAGTTACTGGGACTGGAATAGTCAATAGGTATACCAGAGACACCCACCCCTCTATTTATTTTGTCGGAGAGGGGAACATTCATGGCTGCTTTGCCAGCTAGCATGAATTTAGTTGCTCCAGTATCAATTAAAAATGGATAGGGTTTATTTTTAACCAGTAACATAACATGTGGTCCATCCTGATCCACAGGAATAAAAGGACACAATTGCTGTTGTTTCTGTTCAGGGAACCTTCATTGTGGTTGCTGTCGATTTGACGACGTCCAGCTAGAATTCCACTGTTGCGACGTATCGGTGTATGGTGCAGGTTGCTCAGCCAAATATGGACACTCATTTTTCCAATGGCCTGGTTGACCACAGTTGAAACACTTTGTCTGATTACTAAAATTCTGGGGTGGAGCCGACTGTGTTCCCTGCCAGTTTTGCCTATTCTGATTTCCGGCTCCTTGGCGTCCACCCCTCTCTCTCCCTCGCCCTTGTCCTCTACCCCGCTGACCAAAAGCGCTACACATTTGGATTTGTGCTTTTACTAATTTCTCCTGTAAATCCTTCTTTTCTTTGGCTAAATGGTCAGATAGGTATTGTACCTGCTGGACTAGTTCATGTAGACCCAAACTGGGACAGTTTAAACATATTTCCTTTAACTTGTCCCTCACCTGAGGGTGTAACACATCTACAAAGGCAGTTGACAGCCCACATTGTGCTGGTCCTTCGTTGGTCTCTGGGTACCCGGAATATGCCTCAAACGCTTCAGTGAGTCGATTTAAGTATTCGTCTATAGGCTCATCCTCTTTCTGTATGACTGATTTAATTTTCGACCAATTGGGGGTAGGTGGCACTATTACAGTGATCGCATCAACTATACATTGCCTAACTGCTTCAAATCCATTCTCCCCTTGTGTGTTGTGCTTCATTATTGGGGTAGGAACATTAGCATGATCCCAGATATGTTTCATCAGATCAGCTGGGACAGCGTATTGGAGGACAGCTCTAACCTCTTCTATGGTAAGATTTTGTAAACAGATATGTCCTGCCAATATGCGTTGAAACTTCGCTGGGTTATTACGAATAGGCGGAAGTGATTTAGTGATCGCTTGAAAGTCAACTGCTGACCACACCCTAGGTACCACCACAGTAGCCGGTTGTCCCGCATCTCTAGCATGTGCTGGGTTTGGGACTTCTCTCAATGGGAATACTCCCTCTTCATCTGATGGGCTAGTGCCCGATTCAGAGTCAGAATCTGGATTAGATTTGTCCGGACCACTGTAGCCATCATTTTCTTCAATCACAATTGGACATTATTTGTAATATTTACCCTTGTGTAAATATACAGATTTTTTATTGTGATATTTTTTCTGCTGGCTAGACCTAGGGTCAAAAAGCATTTGTGCTTTTCTTTTCTGCTGTTTTTTTGTTTTCGAACGGGTTAGTCTAGGTGACAGTTTAACTGTATCTATTTGGTCAGGTTGTTCTATAAGCAGTCTGCTAGGCTGACCTCCCATTGCCTGATTTCTGCTTCCAGAGTCGGGTGCAGTCTGCTCTTCTCCCCGCCAGCCTTCACCCTCTGTTGTGGAGCTCACTGCTTCGTCTTGAACCTGTGAAGGCTGATATAGTGGTGGAGGAGCGGTAGGGGGTGGGGGGAACCAGGGGTTATCATTCTCAGATGATTCAGTTATTTGTAATTTACTTAATTCTTGTATAGGATATAATCCCTTAAAGGGTGGTTCCTTTAAGCATTTACCGTTTGCTACATCTAGATTACTCGCAGTATTTTGCAGTTCCTTTATCTGCTCTTTTAGTTTCTTTTGATTGTCCTTAAGACTACTGATAACCGAGTCCTTCTCCCTTTCTTTAGCTTCACACATCCAATCATTAAAAGCTGCCCAACACATCCCTGGCATTCTTCCTTTCTTTTTTAATTTCTTTTGCAAATTAGTCAATATATCTTTATTAAAACTACTATTTTCAGAAAAGCAAGGTCACTGTCATTTTTAGTAAGGGCGATCCACTGATTTAAAAACATGCAACTGTCCCGGGACACACGATAAAACATATAACCAGCTGGTGTACCTCTTTCTGGCTCAGTTATTTTTCCTGCACTCGCTCCCATTTTCACTCAATAAGCTATACTTGTTTAACACAGGTTTAGCTAAGGCGTTATATAAACATCTTGTTACCCCACTGTCATTCCTCCTTTCATACGTATGTCGCCAGTATTTCCGTATTAACCCACACTCATACTGCACATTTAATAGCAGAAGAGAAATGCATGTCACTTACCTCAAAACAACTGAATGAGAGAAATCATCTTTTCTTGCATAAAAAAAATTCAAATCTTTAAGGCTGGCAAATACAGAGAGATGAAAGAAACACTGCAGAAACAGAAAAGTCTGTTATGGGCCCTTTCATTAGCAGTATTTCGTCCACTTCCTGACTGCTGCAGCTTGTTCTCAATTCAGATCCGAGTAAACGGCACCAATTGTTACGTTACACGATACTTTGAAAACGAAGACAAATAGTTCAATTGTTACATTACACAATACTTTGAAAATAAAGACAAATAGTTCTTTCTCTCTTTCAGTGGTTTTTATTATCTACAGTACATACATGCAGGAGCCTCATGGAAAGTAGCAGGGAGACTCCCAGAACAAAGGAATAAATAAGCTTATATACTGGTGATATTGCCGACAGTACAAAAATATAAAAATGAACCAATTAGATCATTATACAGGGAAATTAACCAATCAAAGGTTTACCTGTAAACATAAGACAATTCACATCATCATATCTCTGGGCAAAGAAAGAAAATCGGATGCACTTCCATAAAAGGCACATTTCCTGCTTCCAGGCAGACTCTTGTTTTTCAGTACTTTCTCGTTGCTCAAAGTTCATTCAAAGTTCACAGTACACAGTAGATTTTAATACATACAAACAGTCACATACTCAATTCCTCCAAACACATGCTTTGGCTGTTCATATTCTATATAATAAAGTGACATTTTGTGACATTATATTTGAAACTGGGGGAGTTGGGGGGGTGGCCTAATGGTTAAGGTGATTGCCTTGCAAGCACAATGTGCAGGGTTTGAGTCTCACAAGAGATAATTGGCTAGTCTTAAAATGGCTCACAAGGGCAGTTAGCTTAGTACTAATTTATGAACCTATGAAACTGTCTATGACTGTTTTTTAATGGAAATATTTCTTGGAGGATATGAAAAAAAAGACTGTAACCCATTGAATCTTTATGTGATAAACGCATTTAACAGGGAAACAAAAAAAAAATCATATACAATTTCAAACAAAGTTAGAAAGAGGGACTTTGAAAGGACACTTGAAAGCTTTATGTAAAGAAGTACTGAACATCACAAATGTTTCTGACAAAAGGGGGTTATGGACTGGTGGCTGTGATTGTGATATTATGTTAAAACAGAGAAAAACATATATACATACCAAACATGATAAATGTGGAAGGGAATAGGGGTGTTGTAAAGTACTGGAGAAAACCCAAAACACTGTTTTTTTTTTGTTTGTCAAAAATAAGGACAGTCAATAAGTGTGACAAAAAGAAATGTTATATTCATGGGGAAATGAGACATTATGTAAGAAAATGTGAATTGAAATTGGACATTTGAGGCTTGATTGCAAAAATGAAAGTAACAGTAAGGAAAAAAAGACACAACAATGAACAGAGAGAAGATATTTTAGAAGTAGAAATAGAAGAAAATTTAGACGAGAAAAAACAATAATAAAGAGGATATAAAAGAAGATTCTAAAATAAGTGATGAAGGAAACATAAAGGGGGGGTATTATAAGGGAAAATAATTCTATTTTTAAAAGGGGAAAAGAAAACGAACATTTTAAGGAATAAGTACAAAAGAAAAAAAGAAAGGAAATGGATAATGAAGAAATTATATATATATATATATATATATATATATATATAAAGATAAGGGCTGGGTATAATGTTTAAGGTGTTCGACTCACAGATTGGGATTGGTATAATGGTTAAGGTGTTTGACTGAAACATCCAAGGTACGGTGTTTAATTTTTACATTTGGTAAGGAAATTGTTTAGGCTTAGAATAACCTTTTAAGAAACCTAGCCTAGTAATTCACTATGAAACTGTGAATTTAAGGGAAAATCAAATGTTTAGAGTGCTTTCTGTAAATGTGCATAGTATTAAGAATATAGTAAGAAGAATATGAGTTTTGGAGTGGTATAATACATGTGATGTAGATGTAATTATATTAGAAGAAGAGAGGTTTTTAACAAAGGAAGAAAGCTTACAAACAGAGAAACTATGTGAAGGAAAGATAATCTGGAATTTGGGAAATGAGAGATGTGGAATAGCCAGATACTGTAACAATACAATACATGTATTATATGTAACTTTAGCAAAAATAAGAATATCAACAATTGTAGATTTAAAATGAAAAGAACAAATGTACAGAATTACAACATTATATGCTTATACTAATTGTAAAGGAAGGACAGCTTATTTCATCAGATTTTAGACTATGTAGTGATAAATCTCAATATTATAATAACATAGGACTCTGAGATTTAAGAGGCAAGTGTAAAAAGAAAGGACATGATATAAGAAAAATGTTAGATGTAATAAGATGTGGTAAGTTAAAACTTTGGGATAAAAAAATTTATGAACTTAAATAGGGTATATATAGAACTGAAATAGATTATTTTATAGTATCAATAAGTGTATGTGTAGGGAAAGTGGAGGTAGTTGAAACAGGATTTTCTGATCTTCTAGCAGTATGGCCAGAGGTGAAGGAAAACAAGGAATATAGAAAATAGGCAAAGGCATTAAAAGGATAAATAAGAAAGCATGGAATGAAGAAGGAAAGAGATTAGTAATACTGTTATTGCCACCTCTTGCCCATACATCTTGCAACTCACTTCTCTCCTTTCCTCTTCTATTACTCTTCCTTCACCTCTCAACTGACTTTACCTGTCTCTCCCCTTCCTATACCCTACAATACCCTTAGGCCTCCTCTTCTATCCCACATTCTGATATATATCACCACCTCTAAAAACCTACTTCTTTCCTTTTACACTAAACTTCTCTTATCTAATCTCACTTTAATAATGGCTCCCCACTCACCTACAATCCTTATACTCTCTGTCTTACTCCTAACCACCCTATTTTCAGCTTACCTTCTTACCTACTTTGAAAACCCACTCAATATACAGCCTAATTATGCAAAGAAACACACTTTTTCTCTCCACACTTATCTCACTTCATTCTCAAATGTTAACTCCACACCTAGCTACCTCCTACCTAAATTTCACAGATACTCCCACCTTAATTATTACATACCCTCAGATAAAAAAATCAAACTGCTTACTCTTCCTAACAGCAACTTCACAGTCCTACCAGGTAATCCCACCTTACTAGATGGTGGCATTCACCCCAACCCTGGCCCCTTACATCCCTCCTCTCATGTATCTAGACCCAACATTAACAATACCTTCCTTATAGGACATCTTAACATAAGTAGTGTAAATACCAGATAATCCCACCTTACTAGATGGTGACATTCACCCCAACCCTGGCCCCTTACATCCCTCCTCTCATGTATCTAGACCCAACATTAACAATACCTTCCTTATAGGACATCTTAACATACGTAGTGTAAATACCAGGTAATCCCACCTTACTAGATGGTGACATTCACCCCAACCCTGGCCCCTTACATCCCTCCTCTCATGTATCTAGACCCAACATTAATAATACCTTCCTTATAGGACATCTTAACATAAGTAGTGTAAATACCAGGTAATCCCACCTTACTAGATGGTGACATTCACCCCAACCCTGGCCCCTTACATCCCTCCTCTCATGTATCTAGACCCAACATTAACAATACCTTCCTTATAGGACATCTTAACATACGTAGTGTAAATACCAGATAATCCCACCTTACTAGATGGTGACATTCACCCCAACCCTGGCCCCTTACATCCCTCCTCTCATGTATCTAGACCCAACATTAACAATACCTTCCTTATAGGACATCTTAACATACGTAGTGTAAATACCAGGTAATCCCACCTTACTAGATGGTGACATTCACCCCAACCCTGGCCCCTTACATCCCTCCTCTCATGTATCTAGACCCAACATTAACAATACCTTCCTTATAGGACATCTTAACATACGTAGTGTAAATACCAGGTAATCCCACCTTACTAGATGGTGACATTCACCCCAACCCTGGCCCCTTACATCCCTCCTCTCATGTATCTAGACCCAACATTAACAATACCTTCCTTATAGGACATCTTAACATACGTAGTGTAAATACCAGATAATCCCACCTTACTAGATGGTGACATTCACCCCAACCCTGGCCCCTTACATCCCTCCTCTCATGTATCTAGACCCAACATTAACAATACCTTCCTTATAGGACATCTTAACATACGTAGTGTAAATACCAGATAATCCCACCTTACTAGATGGTGACATTCACCCCAACCCTGGCCCCTTACATCCCTCCTCTCATGTATCTAGACCCAACATTAATAATACCTTCCTTATAGGACATCTTAACATACGTAGTGTAAATAATAAAGTGCACTACCTACATGCCCTCCTTGACACACACCGTTTTGATATTCTCTGCCTTACAGAGACTTGGCTAAAGCCAGTCACTAAAGATACTGAAATTATACCACAATGCTATAATATACTTAGATGTGACCGATCAAAACGTAAAGGTGGAGAAGTAGCAATTCTATTTAAGAATAACCTTAACATCACCACCCTTCTTACCTGTCCAACCCAGGATAGTAAAGTAGAGGCCATTATTACTAAACTCCATTTAAATGCCAAAAAGTCCCTCTATATCATTTGCATGTACATACCTCCAGGTAACAACATACCCATCTTAGAAGACTATCTCAGTTGGGTCTCTACCAATTACCCCCAAGAAACTCTAATTCTTGGTGACTTTAATATAGATTGGAATACTATTAACACTCAAAATCCCTCCTCTCACATAAACCTAAATGGTTTCACCCAAACCATCACCTCTACTACAAGACTGAATAAGTCTAGTAAGAAAGAGAGCATCCTTGACTGGATACTTACAAACAAAACAAATATTACTTATAAAGTAGGAACTATGCCAGATGACCTCAGTGACCACTGTTTAACTTACATTATTAGAGAAAAGACAGATTGTCTAAACCCCCCTAACATAAGAAAAATACGCTCTACCAAACACTTTAAAATTGAACAATTCCAAAATGAACTCAAATCTTGTAACTGGAACCCCTTAAAATCACTTCCACTTAATGATGCTGTATTATTCTTTAACTCAACCTTCCTCGCCATTCTTGACAGACATGCTCCAGAACGTACCATTAGAATGAAAGCAAACACAGCTCCATGGCTCTCTCCTGAAACTAAGAAACTAATACTCTCTAGAAATAAAGTCTGGGCCAAATGGAGAAACCATAGAAACAGCTCTGACTTTCTTTACTTCACCCAGCTTAGGAATCTTACCAAAAAAGCTATAATCTCTGACAAAAGAAAGTACTACTATAGGCTTCAAGAAACCAATCTAAATAAACCTAAACAATTCTGGTCATTAGTCAATAGACTCCTGTCACCAGGAACAACCAAAACTCCCTCACCCCTCAATGCTGACCCTAACACCCCTCATCTAACATAAATGCATTTAACTCTTTTTTTTCCGAATCTATTCAAGCTCTTGCTAGACAACTGAACACTAACAACTTCTATCCCCCAAACAATCTAATAGACACTGCTCACAACTTCACTTTTCAACCTATCCCTACCTCTTTCATCTATAAACTTATTTACAAACTGAAACCTTGTACTCCCTCTGCTGACAAACTCCCTTCTCTTTATCTTCAAAAGGCAGCCAGAAAAATTGCAGTCCCAATATTTATACTCATCAATAGGACAATCCAAGAGGGAACTATCCCCGATATCTGGAAAGTCTCTCATATTATCCCTCTACACAAAGGAGGTAAGTCTATTGAATACGCCAACTTTAGACCAATTGCTCTTCTCTCACTCTTAGCAAAGATTATGGAAAAATGTATACATCAGCAACTTGTTCAATACCTCTCACTACACAACATTATAGCTAATTGTCAACATGGCTTTAGACCCCATCATAGTACAACCACTGCTCTCCTTTCCTTTGTAGATACAATCAATAGTAACCGCAATAATAACCTTTTCTCTTCTGCTCTATTCATTGACCTCTCCAAAGCCTTTGACATGGTCAACCACTCTTCTTTGCTTCATATCCTTGAATCCCTCTCATTTGATAATCTTGCCATTAAATGGTTTAGCTCTTATCTGAAAAACAGACAACAAGCTGTTCTCTGGGATAACCATATCTCATCATTGTTGCCCATTTCCATTGGAGTCCCTCAGGGCTCTATTCTTGGTCCTCCTCTTTTCTCCCTCTATATAAATGACCTTCACACAGTAATCCCTCAAGCTACCTGTATCCAATATGCTGACGATTCTACCATTATTTGCTCAGCATCTTCCTGTTCAGATCTAAACTCTCTAACTCAAAATACTTTCACCACTGTTGAAACATGGTTTACTAGACAGTATCTCCTTCTTAATGCTAAAAAAACCAAACTACTTCTCTTCTCCCCAACCTCTCGGACCTCCCCACTAAACTTCAACATCTTGTCTAATAATGCCACTGTCATCACCCCTGACTCTACAACTAAACTGTTAGGAATAACTATCGATAATAATCTCACTTTTGATCATCACATCAACACCACCATCAAATCAGTTAACAGAAAAATAGGATCCTTATACCGTATTAAAACCTTTCTAACCCCAGCTACCAGAGCTACTATCACCCACTCTCATCTCTTATCCACTTTATTTTATGCATCTCCGATCTTTACCAACCTTAAGAAAGCTAACCTAAACAAACTAGCCATTTGCTACAATAACATTGCCCACTTCGCCACAGGAAACCCCTTCAGAACCCATCACTGTCATAATTTGAGACTTTTAGGCTGGCTGGAATTACAAAACTACCTTACAGTCTCACAACTCACTATTGCCCACAAAATACTGCACCAACCTGGAAACAACCCTACACTCTCTCAACTATTAATCCCTTACAACAATCTAACCTCCCTTAGATCCTCCTGTAAACTCTTGATCAGTTCTACAAAGTCCAACAACTCAGCTGGCAACTCTCTTTTCACAAATTCTGTAGGTAGGATATGGAATCTGTTACCTAGGGATATAACACTAATTACTTCTTTGCCTCTCTTCAAACATAAAATTAAACTGTACTTCCAAGAACACTGGCTTTGTTCTTGTAGTACACCTGACTAACTTTCTTCACTCTACCCTATCATCTCATCTACTCTGATTTTTAACCTATCTCTTCAGCTCCTACCTAGACTAGCCTCTGCACTTGGACTCCCTCTATCCCCGTATCTACTACTCTCTTCCTTTTCCCTCTCCTCCCACTATCCTCTCTGTTATAGACCTTTGTATGTGCTATCTTTTCTGTCCTTACTAAATTACTACTCCTGCTTTTCGTAACAATATGGGATTAGGAATTCTTTACAGTATTTAGTATTTTAGGTATTAGACATTTTCTGTAAAAATGATGTAATTTATGAACTGTACACTTCTGATGCTTCTGTATTGTTAATATTCTGCTTTCAATTAGTTCTTAGATCCTTATAAGCTGTATCTTATAGTAATTGATTTTATGTAATGTACCAGTATATAGTGGAGCTTTTCTCCTCGGGCCTCTGCTGAAAATGGACATGTATCCAGCCAGACTAGCCCGGTCAACAAATGTAAAATAAATAAATAAATAAATAAAATAAATATTACTATGAGAACATTTTATAAAAGTTGGTTTGAATGGTGGGTGATATTTAAGGAAAATTATAAAAATGTTTTTATACTGGCAACGTAGAGAAAGAAAAAATATTAACGAACATATAATGATGCCTTGGAAGATTTAGAACATAATGAAAGAAAGTACTTTGACAAAGAAAAAAAAATTACATTAAAGAAATCAAGAAAAATACAAAACTTGTTATATAAGCAAACATATTTTTACAAGAATAAAGAGAAGTATTGAGTTAGTAAAGCAGATTAGTAAAAGAAGATGGTTGTGTAATGAGTGAAATAAAAAATGTAAAAAAGGAGAAATACAGAACTCGGGAAAAGATTATGAATATGTACAAGAAATGTTTAAAAAAAAGAAATTAGTGAAGAACACATGGAAAGTGAAAAATTAATAGAAAAAGAGAATAAAGAGTTAGAAAAGGATATTTCATTAAATGAGCTAGATAAAGTATTAAGACTAGTAAATATAGATTCAGCTGTAAGCCCAGATGGAATAGGGTATGACATATATAAAAATAAGAGACTGGCAAAAAAAAGTTTCTGAATAAATGATTAAATGAATGTTTTATGTATAAAGTATTATGTAGGGTTATAATTAAATTCATATGGAAGAAGGAATATAAAGAGAGTTGAAATATTGGAGACCAATGGTATTGAATAATAATGATTATAAGAGCTTTTTGAAAAAACACAAAAGAGATTTGAAACTAAAATGGAAAATATTATGGAAGATATATGGAGAGGGTTGTCAAGAATTATTAATGATAGTTGGAGAAATTTTGGATGATATGAACAGAAAAGAAGAAGCAAAAATCATGTCAGGAGACATTCATAAGTCATTTGATACAACTGGACGTGAAATCTTATGGGTAATAATGAAAAAATTATAAGTGAGAAAGTTAGGAAATGATGCATATCAGCGTATAGTAATATTCAAGTAAAACTACTGGTACGTGGCTGGTTAAGCCAAGAAGTACATATAAAGAGTGGTGTAAGACAGAGATGTCCAATGAGCTGTATACACTTTGCCTTAGTTTTGAATGTGGTAGTATGTGAAATAAATCACAAAATGAATGAGGTGGAGTATATAACACCTGAAGAATTAAGAATCCCAGTTCTGTTAGCATCTGCAGATGGCATTAAAATAAATCCAAAAAAAAAAATTGGATTTAAAGAAGAAATAATTCACACAAATGAATGTCTAGAGATAATAGGGATGAGTTTAAATAAAGAGAAAAATAAAGGTTTATATAATGTAGTAAAGATCACGGGTATATATTTTACAATAAATTAAATTTCTGTGTTAGGTATATAATTTAAGAATAAAGACGTAAGCAGAATTCAATGTGAAAAACAATAGAAGAAATAAATCAAACGTCTTTTCTGGAGAACATATAAATCATCATTCAGAAAAAAGTTTATTTGATAGATTCAGTACTGATGAGTAAAATAGCATACTTAGCAAGTGTATTTATTTTGCCAACAATATTTGAAAAGGAATTATTGCAGATATTTTTTCTATGTATATAGAGTTCTAGATTAAACCCAGTAAAAAGAGGAGTTTTGTATGTAAATAAAGAAGAAGGACGTTTATAGTTAATTAATGCTGTTGTATACACTGCTTCATTAAATTTGTACAAAGTGATTAGTAGTACACCTGTATAAATATAAGAATTATAAAGTTTGGGTATGGTAAAAAAAGAGTAAAAGAGGAAAAAGCTGTATAAATGAAGAAATAAAATGTTACCAAGAAAAATATTTTTTGTGGAAAAGAATGATGATACAGAAAAAAAAAGTATAGTATAAGAATGTTGTGATAAAAATTGATGATACAGAAAAAGATAGAAATGTATGATATAAGAATGTTATAATAAAACATCACTATATAAAACCATGGGAAAATCTAACAGATGAAAACAATTAAAGCTATGTAAAAAAGAAGCAAATGTAATTGTAATGAAAAAGTAGAATGCCAAGATTTTTTTTGTGGAGACTAGTAATAGCTAAATTGCCAGTAAAAGTAGATATGCCACATAAAAAGAAAGGTGATAGAATATGTTTACATTGCCAAGAAGAAGAAACTACAGAACATATGTTTTTGAAATGTAGAAGAGTAAAAAAAGTTATGGTGAAGCCATTATTTCTGTCAGAAAGAAATTGGTGATGTGGACTTTTGAGTATGTTGGAGTTCAACATTTTCGTGTCGAACAAATATGAGTTGACATTTTCAAATGTTGATTTTGTGATATAGACCCAGATAATTTAGACAATATTACTTGAGGTTATTATGATACGGAAAGAGAAATATATAAAATTAATCAAGAAAAATTAAGTTCTTAATGTTAAGACAGAAATGTTTTTTACAATGGAGAAAGGAGGAGGTATCTGCATATTTGGGTAAAATAGTAAAGGAGGATATTTGCTTAATCAGGGAAATAAAAAATGTAATAGTAAAGATAAAAACACAAGAGCAAATTATGAGTATTGCAGTACAGAATGAGGAAAAGCAGGAATGAGTAAAAAGAAGGAAAATAGAGAATGGAAAGTAAAAAAAAAAACAGAACGAGTTAAGGAAGAATTTAAAAATAAATTACTATTATTCAATTGGATGAAGTACTTAGGAAAATAAATGTTGACTCAGTATCAGGCCCAGATGGTATAGGTTATGGAATGTACAATAAATTAGTTGATTTGCAAAGAGAGTATTTTGTAATTGTACTGAATAAATGGTTGAAAAAAGTGTTTGTTTATAAATAATTATGTAGTGGCATATTAAAATTTATATGGAAGAAGGATGAGTTGAATGAAATAAAAAAATGGAGACCAGTCACACTAAATTACACTGATTAGATTTTTTTATGAGAATAATACAACACAAAATGGAGGGAAGGATTAGGGATATTGTGGAACAAAACATATATGTTGTAAAACAGAAGGCATGTTAAGAATTGCCACTAGTTGTAGGAAAAATTGTGGATGATATTAGAAGTAAAATGGAGTATATAAAACTTACGGTAGGTGGTAATAGTAAGGAATTTGAAACAGTAGGCATGATGCTTTGTGCAATGTTATGGAGAAATATGGAACAAATAATAAAACGAGGAGTGTGTGTATGTCAGCATATCAAAATAATAGGATGAGAGTTTTACAGAATGCGTGGATGAGTAAAGAAGTATGCATGACGTGTGGTATAAGACAAGGATGTCCCATGAACGGAATATTGTCTGCACTGGCAATGAATGTGATAAGAAGTTAATTAGCTTATAAAATGAAAGCTGATAGATGTGAAAATAGAGCTGCTCATTCCAGTAGTCTTGACGTATGCAGACAATATAGTTGTAGTTGCTAAAAAACAAAATATGCATGAGGGAAGTGTTGGTTTGTCTGAACGGATGATTACATGAAATAGGAATGACCTTGAATCAAGGTAAAAGTAAGGGTTTTGGGTGATGTGGTGAATTTATTATTTATTTATTTTTTTGCTTTTTTGTTTACCAGGAAATTCCACTGGGCCAAAGGTACCCATTTTCAGTGGAGGCCTGGGGAGAAAAGCTCCATAGTACAAAGTATATCAGTTAAAGATTACAAAGTTGAAGTACAAAAAATTGCAATGGCAATTACAAGGAAATGAAAATGAAAATTACAGAGAAATTACAAAAAAGTTACAAGCAACAAGTATGCACAAGTTGTTGAAAAGAGCAGAGTGGGAGTATGATGTCAGCACTAGTACACACTAATGATGTCAGCACTAGTGCATGCTAATGATGTCAGCACTAGTGCACACTAATGATGTCAGCACTACTGCACACTAGTGATGTCAGCACTAGTGCACACTAACAGTGTCAGCACTAGTGCACACTAACAATGTCAGCACTAGTGCACACTAACGATGTCAGCATTAGTGCACACTAATAATGCCAGCACTACTACACACTAGTGATGTCAGCACTAGTGGATACTAATGATGTCAGCACTAGTGCACACTAGTGAATACTGGGGATTTATACTTTTCAATGAATGTGGTGACTTTGCTAAGGCTAAAATATGGAAAAAAGTGGTCTACTCAAAATGCACTGTGAGGCTTTGATTAAAAAAATGAAAGAACTGTGTCTTCTGTGGAAGACATCTAGATTAGCATTTGGGAAAAATGATTATCCTGCCATTGCACAGAATGATACGGCAGTAGAAGGACAAAATGATTGACTTCAACAATTGGCTAAGCTTCTGGTGTCATTCTAAGGGGATCTGTCTGCCCGGGACGACATGGTCGACAGACCATGATGCTTTGCCAGAGATGGCCTGCACCTGTCGCCCTTGGGATTCTGGATACTGGCTAAGGGTCTTGCCACCCCTATAATGCCTTTTTTAGGCAAAGTTCAAATAACAAATTCACCACCATAACAGGAATAGGCAAGCAAAAACTGATGGTAATGCTACTCAATGCTAGAAGACTGAATCTCAAAATGCACTCACTCGAGGCACTCCTTAAAATCGAGAGCATTGATAGCTGTGCAGTGACTGAGACCTGGTTAAAGGCTGTAGAGAGCACCCCTGCATTATGAGGCTATAACTCATACCACACTTTACGGCCATTTAACCTGGACCAGAACACCAAAGGTGGATGTGTGTCCATATTCATTAAAGATATTCACACCTCCACGCTAGTTGCACAGCATAATGCATCGGATGTTATCCAAGTACAACTAACTCTGAGCAAAACTGCAATCCAAATTGTAGCTTGCTACAGATCCCTCACCATGCCCCAGGATTCCCACTCTTCTTTTCTTGATATACTGGAAAATATTAGGGTTCAAACAAACATCCTAATAATGGGCGATTTCAACTACCCCACCATTAACTGGGAAAACTACTCATGTATCAACTCCTTTGCTCAACACTTTCTGGGATTCATAAATTCCAGTGCCCTGGATCAACTTATCCACACCCCCACCAGTGACAACGATATCCTAGACCTAGTCATTACCAACATGAGTGACCGGTGTTCCACACCTGAAGTCAACTCCTCATTGGTCAGATGCGACCATAAGTTAATCACCCTAGATATCCGCATCCCACCTCCACCCACCATTAAGGAAACCACAATAAAAATTTTCTCCAAAGCCAACTTCATGCTTCTTAAGACAGAAGTGGTGAACTTCATGACACCCATGCAGATGAACAATACAGTTACGATTGCTGAATCCTACACAAATTCACTCTATAAGCACTTACATGAGTGCATGGATCGTGCTATCCCAAACAGAATCAAGATGCTATCCTCCAAAAGGAAGCCAATCTGCTGGTCCCCTGCCATAAACAAACTCTACAACAGAAGGAAGAAACTGTTGCAAAAGAGAGTAAAGTCCCATGAGTGGAGGAGCTCCCTTGTCAGCCTCAGTAAGAAGCTGAGATCCTTTATAAAATCCTCCAAAGCTAGCTATGAAAACAAAATCACCACTGATTCTAAGGGCAACCACAAAGCATTCTATAGCTATGTCAAGAATCTCAATGGCAACACCCAGATCTGCTCTGAGTTACAGAACAACGGCACGAAAATTACAGTACCAACTGATATTAACAGCATCCTGGCAGATAGGTTCAGTACTAACTTTACCCCCCTCTCACCCCCTAAAGGGCCCATATCTATACAGGAAGCATGCAGAGTCCCTGTAATCACATCTATGCAGGTAAAAGATGCACTCTCTAAAACCAAAAACACAGCATCCATGGGACCGGGCAACATCCCAAGGTGCATTTTACAAGAACTTTAGAACAAACTGGCTCCCTACCTAAGCACCATGTTCGATCATAGCCTCACATCAGGCTTTGTGACCACTGAATGGTGCAAAGCAACAGTTATCCCACTCCACAAAGGGGGAGACACCACTGATCCTGGGAACTATTGCCTTATTAGCCTGATGAGCCTGGTCCGCAAGGCCATGGAATGTATCATCATGGAACTCATAAACAAAGACATTGATAACCTCCAACCTCTGGACCCCACCCAGTTCGGGTTTGTGAAAGGCAGATCATGCCTTCAGAACCTGATTGACTTTTTTGAGGCAGTCACCAAAGCTGTAGACGAGGGTAAGGTGGTTCACACAAACTATCTTGACCTCACCAAGGCTTTCAACACCATCCCCCATTCTGGAATTATAGCTAAACTCACTAAACTAGGTATAAATCCCTACATCACAAGATGGGCTGCCAGCTGGCTCACTGACAGAACCTACACTGTAAATGTTGCAGACTCCAAATCTTACTTCAAACCAGTGACAAGTGGAATACCACAGGGTCCAGTCCTGAGACCGTGCCTGTTTGGTATATATTTCTCTGAAGTACAGGCTAACACAGAAGTCCTCTGGCTAATGAAGTGCACAGGTGACTGCAAACTAGGAGCCATAGTTGAGTCCCCAAATGATGTGGAATTCCTACAGAAGGGCCTCACTGAGATAGATGTCTGGTGTCAGAGGCATGACCTCAATCTCTATGGCAAAAAGTGCATTGTCATTCCCTTTCGTAAAAACTCTGTAGACATGAACTACCACATAAACAGCAGTCTACTTAATGCTGAATGTGTGACAAGAGACCTTGGGACCCAGGTGGACAGTAGTCTCTCCTTTGATAATCACATCACCACAGTAGTCAGGAAATCCTTCCTTGTGGCACACCTCATCAAAAAAGGGTTCTCATTCAGGAAAAAAGAGGTCATTGTTCCCCTCTGCTTGGCACTCATTAGACCCATTATAGAGTACAACCCCCTTTTAGAATGTACCTCGCAAGATATCTGCAGCAGCGTGAAAGACCACAGAAGTACCTCAAAAAGAGGATTACTGGCTTCAAACATATGCCCTACACTGACCATCTCAAAAAACTCCAGCTTTATTCTGTAGCATTTCGTCTACTCTGAGGAGATCTCTGCCTAACATATAAAGCTATGTTAAACCCAGAGCTGTTGGACATGCTACACTTGAAGAAATCCCAATCCTGCCGACCTACACACTCTAGTGACCTAAACCTTGTCACCACAATAAACAGTACATGCTGGAGGGATAGATTCCTGTCCCAGAGACTTCCTATACTCTGGAAGAAGGTACCCATCTATGTCAAGCAAAGTTCCTCATTAGCACTCTTCAAGAAATATCTTGACGAGTGGATGGGAAATAGGAAATACACCCCGGGGATCACTTCTGTGGCTCTTGCCGACAGGGGCCCAGGAAATTAACTTTCTTGGGTGGCGTAAGCCAGGAACCTAATTAGCTAGGCTTACTTATGAACCTATGGTGAATTCTGTATTAATGGGAGAAATAGTATATACCCATCTGCAGCCCCCTTTTCCCATTTTGAGCATGGGGTCAGGGTATCATCTCAAAAGCTGCAATCATCTATTGCCAAGGATATGTCAAATGTTTATATGATCCCTCAAAATATGAAAAGGAAAATGTGTAAGATGTGTTTTCTTTCATATGGGGTTTAAGATTAAACCCAGTGAAAAAAGGTGGGTTATATATGAGTGAAGATGAAGAGGGATCAATGTTGCAAAATCCATTTGTTTATTCTGCATCTTTAAGCTTATATAAAGTATATAGAGTATCAAAGTGGGTAAAAGAAGACAGTAAGAACTTAGTGATAATTTTAACTATAAGTACAAAAAGTTGTAGGAGAAGATGAGAATAAGAAAAAGAGAAAAAGAATATGTGAATGAACAAATTAAAACTCATTAACAAACAATACTAACATGGAAAGTAAAAACTGATGAAATTGTGAAAGACAGAAGGATGAGGTATACCAATTTGATGAAACAAAATTATTATGTAAATTCATGGGAATGTTTACCAGAAAATGTGATTAAAGCCATTAAAGTCAGTCAAAAATAATGTACCAAGATAATAGTGTGTCAGGATTTCCTGTGGAGACTGGTAATAAATAAGTTACCCGTAAAGGGGAATACGCCATATAAAAACAAAGATGAAAGTGTGTGTTTATTGTTAGGGGAAGGAGAGACAACAGAGCATGTTTATTTAATGTAAAAGAGGGGTGCCACTCTGAATAAAAGTTGTGTGAAGAAAAGTTTTTTTGAGAGCTTTAAAGACATAAAAAATATTGATTTGAATATGATTATGTGTGGATGTTATAAGAACAAGAAGAAACAATATGTGAGAAGGGTAGATAGGAATTTATGTAATATCGGTTATATGGAATGAAGGAAGGAATGAATGAAACTTTGTTCAATGGAAAATGGATTTTAGCAGTTATATTGCAAAAAAATTAGATTGTTCTGGTCCCCTTCAATAAGCACATCACACCAAATGACATTTGACGACCTTTATTAAACTTCCATAACATAGTTTTTTCATCAAATTCACTAATTACAACTAACCATAATATAGTTAATTCTAAACACAGCATAACATCCTTGTAATGTTAATCAGGGCAGCATACCTACTCACCCTGCCCCAGTAAGCAGAATCCATATCTCTGCTCACTTACTTTACTTATGAAGCACCATCCTTATAATGTTAATCAGGGTAGCATAACTACTCACCCTGCCTTAGTAATCAGCGTCCATACCTCTGCTTGCTTACTCTATTTATGAAGCACCATCCTTGTAATGTTATTCAGGGCAGCGTACCTACTCTCCCTGCCCCAGTAAGCAGCGCCCATACCTCTGCTCACTTACTTTACTTATGAAGCAGTGTCCCATCTCACGTCATACACCATTCATTGAATTACCTTCCACCAAATAAGCAGCATCCTTACCTCAGCTTGCTTATCTATTCAGCAAGCTTCCTCCAACTGCTCATTTTCCTTTCCCCAAATACTTCAAATGAACAGCCAGACACCAGAGGAGGAACAGAAGAGGCCAAGCCTGTCCCTCTTCTCTGCCAACCAGCCTGACCAAGCTATTACCCCTCCCTTCTACCCAAAATTGTTCAACCAACTACGTGCCATAAAGGAAAGGGTTAAGCAAAACATCATTCTGTGTACACATCATCCCATCATAAACCCTCCTTGACATACCATCACTGAAACATGCCCTAATGAAACTAAATAAAGTAGGATTACCCTCGACCCCACTGTACCACCGGAACAACCACTCCAAAAGAATACATACCCTTTTAGACCACTTCCTTCAAAGCACTAATCATTGCTCAACCTGAACAGAATGACAACCTATAGTCACAACAAAATCCACAGACTATAACCCCTTGAACTCAAATCGACACCCAATCAAAGAAAACTGGTATCAAGTTGAAATTGGAACCTGTGTGCTGAGAGACAGCCTTACAAGACTATCTGCAAATATATAGAGCTGAGTATATTTTTCTATATTATTCTGTATTAAATTGTTGCTTAGATATCTGTTGTCTTACTATTCTGCAAATATACAGAGATCAGTATATATTTTTTTGGTTTTATAATTTGCACTGTGATTCCTCACATCTCTGTTGAAACTGTCTTCCCCACCCCCCCCCCTTATTTTCTGCCTTGTCTTCAGCTGATATAACTGGTTTTTATAGCTTGTGTGTTGCTTAACTCAATGTTCCCTTAATTTGACCTGTTAATAACAGCCTGCATTTAAATTGGAACCTGTGTGCTGAGAGACAGCCTTACAAGACTATCTGCAAATATATAGAGCTGAGTATATTTTTCTGTATTATTCTGTATTATAGAGCTAAATTGTTGCTTAGATATCTGTTGACTTACTGTTCTGCAAATATACAGAGATCAGTATATATTTTTTTGGTTTTATAATTTGCACTATGATTCCTCACATCTCTGTTGAAACTGTCTTCCCTACCCCCCTCATTTTCTGCCTTGTCTTCAGCTGATATAACTGGTTTTTATAGCATGTGTGTTGCTTAACTCAAGGTTCCCTTAATTTGACCTGTTAATAACAGCCTGCATTTAAACTGAAACTTGTTTGCTGAGAGACAGCCTTACAAGTCTATCTGCAAATATATAGAGCTGAGTATATTTTTTGTATTATTCTGTATTATAGAGCTAAATTGTTGCTTAGATATCTGTTGTCTTACTGTTCTGCAAATATACAGAGATCAGTGTATATTTTTTGGTTTTATAATTTGCACTGTGATTCCTCACATCTCTTTTGAAACTTTCTTCCCCACCCCCTCATTTTCTGCTTTGTCTTCAGCTGATATAACTGTTTTTATAGCTTGTGTGTTGCTTAACTCAAGGTTCCCTTAATTTGACCTGTTAATAATAGCCTGCATTTAAACTGGAACCTGTGTGCTGAGAGACAGCCTTACAAGACTATATGCAGATATATAGAGCTGAGTATATTTTTCTGTATTATTCTGTATTATAGAGCTAAATTGTTGCTTAGATATCTGGTGTCTTACTCTTCTGCAAATATACAGAGATCGGTATATATTTTTTTGGTTTTATAATTTGCACTGTGATTCCTCACATCTCTGTTGAAACTGTCTTCCCCACCCCACCCCTCATTTTCTGCCTTGTCTTCAGCTGATATAACTGTTTTTTATAGCTTGTGTGTTGCTTACCTCAAAGTTCCCTTAATTTGACCTGTTAATAACAGCCTGCATTTAAATTGAAACCTGTGTGCTGAGAGACAGCCTTACAAGTCTATCTGCAAATATATAGGGCTGAGTATATTTTTCTGTATTATTCTGTATTATAGAGCTAAATTGCTGCTTAGATATATGTTGTCTTACTGTTCTGCAAATATACAGAGATCAGTATATATTTTTTTGGTTTTATAATTTGCACTGTGATTCCTCACATCTCTGTTGAAACTGCCCCCCCCCCTCATTTTCTGCCTTGTCTTCAGCTGATATAACTGTTTTTTATAGCTTGTGTGTTGCTTAACTCAAGATTCCCTTAATTTGACCGGTTAATAACAGCCTGCATTTAAATTGGAACCTGTGTGCTGAGAGACAGCCTTATAAGACTATCTGCAAATACATAGAGCTGAGTATATTTTTCTGTATTATTCTGTATTATAGAGCCAAATTGTTGCTTGGATATCTGTTGTCTTATTGTTCTGCAAATATACAGAGATCAGTATATATTTTTTTGGTTTTATAATTTGCACTGTGATTCCTCACATCTCTGCTGAAACTGTCTTTCCCACCCCCCCTCCCTCTTCTTGGTTGTAGTTTAAATTTGGTGGCTTTTGCAGTATCCGCCCCACTGTAGATTTGATCTAGGACAATCCCCCAGTCCCATCTCTTTACCGCATTCTATCTAATAAACCCTTTCTGCACTTGAATTTAGTCCTTTGTAATTTAATTACATTTTTTCAAACTGTGTGTGGACTAATATTGCTACATACTCAAGTGTGCCAGCTTGCACTGCATGTGAATTGTTTTTACTACTGTTTTTGCTACTTTTCTGAAAAAAAATTGTAAGCCTGTTTCCTACCTTTCCTGTAATTAGTGTTCCAGATACGGATTTGCTGTATCCTGGACTGTTTGTAAGCTTCTGAGCCCCCCCAAGCATTTTTGTGTTGGAGGGAAGCCTTCTAGCTTATCAGTGGGAGTGCTAAGCATTAGGTAACCTGTCTACCACATAAAGAGTGGTTCTGGCCCAGAATTTGTAGTTATTGGCCATTTGGGCGGTCTTCCATCTCTCTCAACTTTCTGATTTGAAGGCCTTCATTTGCACTTGTTTCTGTCCTGTAACTCCTGGACCCATCTCATTTGCTCACTCAAAAAAAAAAAAAAAAAAAAAAAAAAATGTTATCTGCTTTTACTGTACTTGTGTTTCTTCCTACTTTATTTTGCTTTTGCGTCATCTTAAAAGTACTCAATTGTATTTATTACTGCTTGGTGTAACTCATTCTAAGCCTTTTAGTTTAAGCACTTGGGCTTCAGACCAGTTGTTTTACATTAAGAAAGTTTGTGGGCTGCACTGTGGTGGCAGGACGGGTAGCTTACATCCTTCTAAGTTGGGAACTGCTGATTGAGGGCTCAGTGTCTGTTATTCTAAAAGTGTATTAATTCTGGTTTAAGCACTTGGGCTTCAGGCCAGTTATTTTACATTAATAGGGTTCGTGGTCTGCACTCTTGTGGGAGGAGAGGCTGGACTCTGCCCTTCTGAGATGGGAATTTTTGGTTAAAGGCTTATAGTGCATGCATATTTGAACTGCTTCTTACTGAAATTGGTATACCTTGTTTGCTGTAGCATAGACTAGATCCAGGCCTGCTGAATCTAGCTTTGTTTGTATAACTTGAGCACGAATCCAGGCATTCTTTAAAGTATTCAATTGTATTTATTACTGCTTGGTAGTAACTTGATTAAAGTGTAGCTATCATTCTAAGTCTTTTGGATTAAGCACTTGGGCTTCAGACCAGTTGTTTTACATTAGGAAGGTTTGTGGCCTGCACTGTGGTGGCAGGACAGGTAGCTTACATGCTTCTAAGTTGGGAACTACTAATTGAGGGCTCAGTGTCTGTTATCCTAAAAGTATATTAGTTCTGGTTTAAGCACTTGGGCTTCAGGCCAGTTATTTTACATTAAGAAGGTTCATGGTCTGCACTCTTGTGGGAGGAGAGGCGGGTCTCTGCCCTTCTGAGCTGGGAATTTCTGGTTAAAGGCTTATAGTGCCTGCATATTTGAACTGTTTCTTACTGAAATTGGTACACCTTGTTTGCTGTAGCATAGACTGGTTCCAGGCCTGCTGAATCTAGCTTTGTTTATATGCTTGTTGTTTGTTTGCGTGTTATTTCCCTGAAACGCTAATTCCACCTAAAACGCGGCTTTTCAGCACTTCTATGGATGATATCTGCATTGCTTACTGTACTTATTTCCTTGTTTCACTTGAATGAAAGTTACTGTTTGTCATTTTTGCATTTAAGTTACCTGTAACACATTGCACTTAAGTTACCTGGCACTTGCTCACTAAAGTAATTATATACATCAGCACTAAAAAATTAAAAGCACTACACCCTCACAAACTCCCCTTGAGTACCTTGTTCCCCATTGGCCCTTTTTTTCAATTATAAAGGAATTCCCAATACTATTTTAGCATAGGTCAGTTGTCAATCCCCTGTCCGGTCCAGCTGGTGAATCTGGGAATCTTGAGGCAATGTTACAACTGCCTCATGTACACAGACAACCCTGTCCTCCTCCCAACAAATTCCAACGCATGTAAGAGATGCAACCATATAGCCAAACTGGAGGCTAAGCTCTCTCACGTCAGTACTGGTGTAACCAGTCAGGAGGAGAAGGAAACCACACTCACTACAATTCCAGTCTCACATAGACCTACTATGACAGCAAACCAAACACAGAAACACACAAAAACATACTCAGAGGCTCTAAATAAAAATCTGCCTAAGCAGCAGAGACCTCCAAAGCAGACACCCAAGCAACCACTACCCCAAAACAAAACACGTGCAACACATAGCTCACAAACCCAGTGTGCCGAACAGTCACAGCCCTTAAGGCTAAACAACACACCTGATACACTTGTAATAGGTGACTCTGTCATCAGGCACACTGACGTCCCACTCACCAGGCTGAACAAGGAGAAGGTCATGGTGAGCTGCCTGTTGGGCGCTAGGATCCGTCACATAACACAAGCACTCAGGTCACTCCAAGGCAAGTACAAATATGACTCAGTCATTGCCCATGCTGGTGTGAATGACCTGAGACATACCTCCCTGGACTACATGAAAAGAGACATAGAGGAGCTCTCTGAGCATGTAGCCCAGGGGGTTCATGTCTACGGATCAACAACTTACTATATCGACATCCACTTCACCGACATCTAAAATAATCGACACCGCAAATCACGGACATTTAACAGGTAAGAGATTTAAATTTCGCTAATCATGCCTACCATGTTTTAGTAAGTATGGCAGTGTTATGCATGTCTGGTAGGCATGATTAGCGAAATTTAAATCTCTTACCTATTAAATGTCTGTGATTTGCGGTGTCGATTATTTTAGATGTCGGTGAAGTGGATGTCGATATAGTAAGTTGTCGATCCGTAGACATGAATCCAGCCCAGGCCGGTATGACCCTGACCTTGAGTAGCATCTTACCCTCACCAAGAATGATTCCACAATATGAAGACAAGATGATCAATTTCAACAATTGGCTTAAGAATTGGTGTCATTCAAAGGGGATCCAATGCCTGTCAGCCTGGGATGACATGCTCGACAAGTCACGATGCTTCGCTAGGGACAGCTTGCACCTGTCACCCCTGGGCTTTCGAATATTGGCAAAGGCTCTTGCTACCCCCATAGTGCTTTTTTAGGCAAGGCTCAAAAGACAAACCCACCTCCAGAGGTATCACAAGGGATAAGAAACTAAGAGTAATGCTAGTCAATGCCAGAAGTCTAAATCTCAAGATGCACGCACTCGAAACTCTCCTTAGCATGGAGAACATCGATATCTGTGCAGTAACAGAAACCTGGTTCAAGGCTCCCGAGAGCACCCCAGCACTACCAGGTTATACCTCACACCATGCTTTTCGGCCCCAAAACTTGTACCGAACCACAAAAGGAGGGGCAGTATCAATATTCGTCAAAGATACCCACACCTCCAGGTTGGTGGCACAGCACGAAGCATCAGAGACTATCCATGTGCAACTAACAGTGGGTAAAACTGCCTTCCAATTTATAGCCTGCTACAGACCACCCTCCCAAACCCAGGAACCCCCACTCAGCCTTCCTGAGAACACTGGTAATTATGAAGGTCTCTCCAAACACCATTATATTGGGCGACTTCAACTACCCAAACATAGACTAGGAGCATTACTCTAGCTCCAACACCCTAGCCCAAAGGTTCTTAGAATTTATAAACTCAAATGCTATGGGACAACTTGTTACCACTCCCACAAGAGGGGAAAACATACTGGACCTGATCATCACCAACATGGGGACTTTATGCTCCAGACCAGAAGTGTATCCCTCACTGGTAAGATCAGACCATAAACTAATCTCACTGGATATTCACATCCCGACCCCACCCCCTGCCCAGAAAACCACAGTGAAAAACTTCTCTAAAGCAGATTTCACACTCCTCAAAACCGAGGTGGAATCCTTCAAAGCCCCCGGGCCTGTGGAAAATATGGCCCAGACCACAAAATCCTTTATAAATGCATTCTATGAACACCTTCAGGAATGCATGGATCATGCAATCCCAAATAAAACCAAGACCCAATCTTCCAAAGGCAGATGTCCTGTCTGGTGGACCCCAGCCATAAACAAACTATACAATAGAAGGAGGAAGCTACTACATGATAGAGCAAAATCCCAAAAAGGGAAGGCATCTCTGATCAGTATTAGCAAAAAAACTATGGGCACTCACAAAATCGTCTAAGGCCAGCTTAGAAAAATTGCACAGGACACTAAGGATAATCACAAGGCTTTCTTTAGTTATGTTAGGAATCTGGGTGGGAATTCCCAGATATGCTCAGAATTAGTCCAAAATGACAAAAAATACACCGAACCCACAGGCATTGCCAACATCCTAGCTGACAGGTTCAGCGCAAACTCCCTCCCCCTCCCCACCAAAAGGGCAAATATCTATCCCAGCAGAGTGTTGCCCCCCTGACATCTCAGATGCTCAGGTAAGAGCCGCCCTCTCCAAAGCAAAAAACATAGCATCATTGGGACCAGACGGTGTCCCGGGCTGCGTCCTACATGAGCTCCAAGAAGAGCTAAACCCAAATATAAAACTACTGTTCAATCTCAGCCTTACTACAGGATATGTAGCCAAAGAGTGGCATACAGCAACAGTGGTCCCTCTCCACAAAGGTGGTGCCTCAACAGATCCTGGAAACTATCGCCCTATAAGCCAGACTAGCTTGGTCTGCAAAGCTATGGAAAGGATCATCATGGACCTCATAAATAAAGATATTGGGGACCTACAGACACTGGATCCTACCCAGTTCGGCTTTGTTAAGGGCAGATCCTGCCTCTTAAACCTGGTCTATTTCTTTGAAACAGTCACCAAGGCCATTGACGAGGGATAGGTGGTCCACACAGACTACCTGGACCTCGCAAAAGCCTTCGATACAATACCCCACTTGGGCATTATAGATAAGCTCACCAGCTTAAATATAAACCCCTATGTCACTAGATGGGTTGCAAACTGGCTCAAGGACAGAACTCACATGGTTAGAATTGCTGGAGCCATGTCAGACTCCAAACCAGTTACAAGTGGCGTCCCACAAGGCTCAGTCCTGGGACCTCTCTTGTTCGGTATATATTTCTTTGAGGTACAGACCAACACGGAAGGACTGTGGCTGACCAAGTTCGCAGATGACTGCAAACTTGGCGCCATAATTTCACTCTCCAGCTGATACAAGCATCCTCCAAAAGGGTCTCAAAGAAATAGACAATTGGTGCCAGAGCCATGGCCTCAAGCTAAATGCCAAAGAGTGTATAGTCATCCCCTTTGGCAAAAACAAATTGCCCACAAATTACCATATAGGTGGTAATCCATTAAGTACAGAAGAAGTAATTAGGGACCTGGGGACCCAAGTTGATAGCAATCTCTCATTTGACAACCACGTGGCCAAAGTGGTTAGAAAAACATTTTATATAGCCCACCTAATCATGAAGGGATTCACATCGTGCCTCTTTACTCATCCCTCATCAGGCCCATAATTGAGTACAATGCCTCTTTTAGGATGTACCTTATTAGACACCTGCAGCAACTGGAAAGACCCAAAAAGTACCTCCCCAAGAGGATCAAAGGGCGCAAACAGATGCCATATGCTGCCTGGTTAAAGAAACTCCAACTCTACTCAGTGGCATACCGCCTGCTCAGAGGCGATCTGTGCCTGATGTATAAAGCCATGTCCAACCCGGAATTAATGGACATACTGCACCTCAGAAAATCCAAATCCCATTGAGCTACGCGCTCAAGAGACTTGAACCTCAGCACTGAAATAAATAAGACATGCTGGAGGGACAGATTCATAACCTAGAGGCTCCCTTCACTCTGGAATAAAATCCCAGTCCAGGTTAGGCAGATTCCCTCATTGACTCTCTTCAAGAGGAATCTTGATGAGTGGATGCGAGATCATTGGTTTACCCGGGTATCACCTCTGTGTCACTGTTAGACAGAGGCACAGTATACTAACCTCGAAAAAGGGCATAGCTAAATTAATTTAAAATGGGTGTTGAAAGCCAAACACACTCTGGCTAGGCTTATAAATGCCCTAGGGCAGAAAGCCTAGTATGAACCTATGAACCTATAAGTCTCAAACTCAGGACCCTGTCAACTATAGCATATCACCTTAGCCCACCATACTACCCAGTTCTGGATGTTCAGTAAACAAATTACTGTAGAGAATAGTCTTACTCAAAAACTTTAATGACCTAACACTAAGTGCCAGAAAACCAGCACCCCTTGACCTAGTTCCTGAAAACTCACCTATGCCCAGCAATGAATTACTCTATGTGTCCGACCATAAACACCCCCAATTCAGTCATTACCAAATGACAATTCGGACTAGAACCCCAAGCCTCCCCATTCAGAACCTCAAACCCCCCCCCCCAGCTCACTTCTTCCTAGCAACCATCCTAGCTAGAACACTCAAACTACTAACCATCCTTAACCACTGCTTGTCCCTGGCCTTTCCCCTCGAAGGCTCTCTTCCCTTATGTTACCTATACCTCTAGTAAGGAATTAATACCTGAACTACACAGGCATATACTGCAACCAAGCTTCCTTTAAATCTTCTTGCTCCCATGTAAAGAATGCACTCAGTTTCTAAAACTACCCCAACACAGCCACCTGCCTACCATCCTTCCTAAAACCTACTTACAATACTCACCCAAATCACAAGTGAAATGATCCTTGTATTACTCTGTAAAACCTTAACCTTGTATGTGACATTACCACTACCTACTCAAGGGACAAATATGTCACCCCAAAGATACTCCTCATTAGGAACAAACTCTGGCATCTTGTCGAACACATCATTGGCCCTTCCCCCAAATACACTTTAACAACTGGATGAGTAACTATAATCACCCCAAGGTTCAAAGCTCCTGAAAGCAAGGGTTGAACTCCACTGGCTTGCAAGAGTCATAAAACTTTAGCCTAACAAGTTCTTGTGCTCCTGTGAATGTTGTGACTCTACTCCTCCTGTGGGATCCTGACACACTCCATAAATCATCCCCAACAATTTTATCAATATCCACAAACCAGGGTGACCTTGCAATTCCATACCACATCCATTAGCGTACTGTATAGGCCAAGCTATATTGTAAAACCATCTGCCTAACTCTCAACCTAACTTCTCCAAATGAGGAACACTAGCCACCATAATGTAGAACCAAGATACAAAATGCAGAAAACCTAATAATAGCTTACTAGCAGTTTAACTAAGAAGAAAACTTCACCCAGCCCTGATCTAATTCTGTTGGTGTGTCGCCCCAAGAGACACATGGGTCACCCAACTGATAATGTCTATCCAGATTTCTGCAGGTTATTCGGCCCAGACCACCAGGTAATCACAGGAAAGTTAACACAAGAAGGCAGAGAGCTGATTTGTCCTGAATGGTTTTAAAATGACAAACTATGTAAATGTTTCCCCAATTTGCTGTAATTCGGAGTTGTCTGGGGAAAATTTGGCCAACACATGCTGTAAAGCATCTTTATAAATTATTCAGTTGATTTCTTCTGCTCCTAAGTAAGCTCATACAGCCCTATTTACTTAAGCCAAATTATGGCAAAATTAAACTACTGCAAATGCCAGACCTCAAAAGTATATTTAAGCCCTTTCAGTTTACTTGTCAAGGAACCTGGTCAAAACTATCAATAAAGGGGTGACGCAGGCCCGTAAATAGGGACACTTTAAATGTTGCTCCTACAACCAAGAAAATTGATAGCATGTCATGTTTCTTATTAGCATAATTTTCTGAAGGATATGAAGTCAAAAACTCAAATGTCAGTCATTAGTTTCTGACTTCGACCCTTACTCATTAGCCCGGAATTGTCAGAAAACCAGTAATGTATTAGAAACGGGCCTGAAACGTGAGAGGAGGGATGAACATTCTGCAAAATCTGTACAGCTAATAGGTAGACTGCAATGGCAAAAACAGTTCAAGTACCACCACGCATGCATGGAAAGCAACCCAGCCTCAAAGCCCACGAAACTCGCTAAGGGAAATCTCATTTTGTTTTGATGATAGTGACATGCACCAATTCCATGGCATGACACCACCACAGACCCCTGGCCATAACCCTCAACAAAATCCGGGACCAGTCTAGCAGTAATCAGGCACACTTAAGTCATAATTGTGTAATTAACTCGGGACATGTACATTTTAAAGAGGTTACCTGTTCTCCTTCTCCATTTTCTTTTTAAAATGAATTAATTAATTTATTTATAAATCAACTATTGCCTAAATGCCATTCCCTAATAATAAGGGGATGACTGTCCATGCATGACCGTTAAGCACTCGCAGAGCATGGACACCTCGGAGCTCGCAGCCCAACCAAACAATTTTGATTCTATGAACATTGCAGCCTTGCAGAAAAGCTATGCTGTAGTCACATACCATGAAATCGTAAATACAACCCCCCCCCCCTAAACCGGCCACATTATCTGTCATACCTCTCAAACTCCTAAAGCAGGAGTCCAGACAAAGCCATAACTAAAACAAGACGTGGACCAAAAATATGGACAATTTCCAAATATTGTCCTTACAAATCTAAACAAAGCCAATATAACAGGTCTAGCACCAGCATGAATCCTTGGAAGGATCTGTATACCAAAACTCAAATGTCCATCAGTATTGTAATTACAGTCAAATGATTTGCCACCATTTCACAATAAAACTGCAACTTCATAGAACAGACAAGCAGCTGCATCACTTCTCAAACCCTCGAGCATGAAATGTGACCAAACCCCAGCAATGACAGGAAAAAGGCACAAATTAATCTCACACTAACCAAGCAAGTCAATAGCACAACAGATTCTGCAGTAGCAGGAAAACATCCGAAGCATGCTAAGTCTGAAGCTTACCGAGCAAGTCAATAGCACAGCAGATTTTGCAGTAGCAGGAAAAACTTCCGAAGCACACAAAGTCTGAAGCTTACCCTTTTTTTCTATATAATATACGGCCATCTGCAGCCCTAATGCATTTACCATAGCCCCTGAACCCATGTAGTCTTCCCTGCACCCTTAAATCTAGCAGACATGGTTAATACTGTCCGGAAACAAGTAAAACCCCTCACGAAAATACTAAGTCCCAATTGCTAATCCCTTGCCCAAGGATGGACATTCACTCGTGCAACCATTTTGTTTATTATTTATTTATGCACTAAGCAAAGCACTAAGTGGACAGAGCATGTGCACCATCCCTACTGTCACCAGGGTGCCTCTTAAGCCCGCAAAAGCACTCACAATGCTCACTAAAAGGCCAAGACAGAGCAGAAACTAACAGGAACCTAACCCAAGCAGTGAGACCAATGTGCCCACCTAAACAGACAGCCATGGATCCCCCAACCACCATCATCAAGTTGAAACAGCACCCGGGAGTATCTCACTCTGCCACTTCACATGTGGCCAAATCCCTTCCACCACCACCTGGAGCAAACAACGTCAACTCACACTGTCTGCAAAACACTAACCATCCAATAAACCAACCACAGGAGAAATCTTAAAATTATGAACCTCACAGCCCACAAACACTAACCCACCAACAAGTCAACCATAGGGGACACCTAAACTCCAAAGCTGCACACCAAACAGTCTAACCCAGAGTATCAGGCGGTTACAAAAACGTCTGAAAGCTGCTTGATTGTCAGCATGTAAACCTGTAATGGACACACCTCTTGAGCTGTATGCCATTACTCACCCACCAAAGCTTTCTAATTGGAACCAAATGATGCAACAATTGAGTGCCTGAAGCCCCTGATCAAACCATTATCTGAGAGAGAGAGGAAAAAAAAAATAATAATATACACTCAGTCATGAGAAGGTACACCACTACCTCGTCTAATGCATGCTACCTGTCCATGACCAAAACCAAAGTAAACTACCCCACACAACTTTTTCTTTAACTAAGCTTCACACCTGCAGACTATCCTGACAAAATATAGTGCTATAATAATAACCCAACAACAATTCCCCCCTCCACCTCACCAATCTTTGCTATTTATCGACCTTACCACTTCTTACCAAGTCAAAGGCCTACCTGCTCCATTTTACCTCTGATCGTCATGGACATAGTACTTGCTGTAGCAAGTTCACACCAAAATGTGATTGCTTACCCAGCTACACTTGTCTAAACCTCTTAAGCCCCTCCCCATCCTTATCTCATTTCCTCCCAACCATCCCTGCCTCCACTTAACCCTTTCACCTTCCCAACCCACTTAACTCCCACTAATATCAATCTAATCCCTCATGAAGATGTCCTGCAACAACTTGGTTTGTTGTCAAACTTCATTTATGGTTGTGGAAGAATGTGTGGGAGGCAGTTAGGGAGAAGAAGAATAATGAAGCTGTTTTAAGAAAAATGATTAATAGTGAAAAACAGAAATGTGTTTGTGTGTGTTATATATATGTCTGCAAGGATCAATGCCACATGACTGAAAACTCCAAATACTGGAATTCATTTTACTGAGACCACTGTACCTAAAATACCGAAAACTAATTTGACTGAGTAGTATTATACTGGAAGCTTAAAGTGCTGAATTGAAAAATAGTGAAATTTAAGCCATAGATGCCACGTGTTTCCCTTCACCTTTGAACAACTAAAACAACAAATTTCTTGGATTGAAACAGCCTTAAATGACATGGAAACTTGGATATAAGAAGGTGAGCACAACATAGAATTTCTTTTAAAGCAAAATACATTACTTCAAAAAAAAAACAGATTACCTTGAAAGTAGATCCCGTCGTAATAATATAAGAATATTTGGCTTACCTGAAAATATAGAAAATAATAACATGGAGAGATTTTTGTCATCCTGGATACCTGAAGTTTTGGATCTTCTTGAGGCTTTTTCCTATGGAATTGAGAGAACTCACAGGCCTCTGATTTCATCAAAAATAGTAAAACTAACTTAAGATCTGTAATTGTTAAATTATCTTCTCGTGACAAAGAAATTCTCCCTTGGTATTACCTAAAAGAAAAACCTTTTTACCTTTGATTAGAGAATTAAAAAGAAACAAAACAAATAAAAACACAATTACTATTTCTTGCTAGACTGAAAATCTTTCATCAAAATACTACAAATATATTTGAAGATGTAGATTCTGCCCTCTCATACATTAAAGCAAAGAAAATACTAGCAAAAGTTGAAGATATGGAGTGGATAAATACAAGAACAAAAAGACTTGCTGAAAATGGAACATGGATTAGTACAGAACAAAAGAAAAAACATAAGAAGTGACTCTGTCTTCACTGCATATAAGACCAATAATGCCTGAATTACTTGCATAAAACCCAGAAGCTGGGGAGAAGGAAACTGAGAAAACTGGTAAGTTATTATTTAATTTTTTTCCTTTGTTGTTATTTTGAACATGTTACAATTAATAATCTTAATCTTGTTTAAAATGAAAATCAAATAGTTCTGTTGCATTGCTTATATAATTAAAAGGGTGTTTAGTGTTTCATGATGTTGCTAAAGTAATTTATTAATTTCATCTTTTGGTTATGGTAAGTTATAGTGTTATAGAGCTTGTTGTTGCTGCTAGATAGAAACAAAACTGATTGATACATTTAAACAGTAGTGTATGGTTAGTGTTTATATATATTGATGTCTCTTTGGCATCTCTTCGTCTATGAGATGTGCGGCAGCATGCAATAGCTACATGTAATAGAGAGGTAATTGTTATATATTTTGTTGCATATGTACTGCAGAGACAGTTGTCATTTGTGACATTGGTGGTTATGGATCTCTGTTTTTATTTTATGTGGCTCTTCTCGTGTTCTAAAGTCGCTGAGATGATGGTTACTTCTGACTCTTGATTGGGGTACTTTGTGTGGGTAGTAGTGTTCGTGTTTTGAGTATGGTTTTGGCTACCCACTCTTGGTTCACAATTAAATTGTGTTTTGTAGTTTTGTAGCTGTGCAAATGACTGAAATATATAGATTTTTGATGTAGGATGTTATGGATGTAGGATGTTACGGCGGTTTGGTTCCATTTTTCGTTTGCACTTTTTTTTTATTTTTGGATTCCAGGTTTGTGAACACTGGGTAAGTCCCGAGGTGCTCAAAAGCTTCAAACTTGAAGTACATACTTACATTTTCCCACTGAGACACTCTCGAGTGTAATCCTGAGTTAATGGGGCTCGCATCCAGACCAGAGAAGCCTCTCCAAGTATAATTATTCCCTCTTGATCTCGACGCTCAGCTCCTGACATATTTGACTGAACTTTGAACTGGCGTGATTACCTCAGTCACATAGAATCTTCAAACGCACATAAGAAAATGAAATTTCTTTCACTGCTTTTGTTAAAGAACTGAGAAGTGATGTCTAATGCCTTTAAACTACATTTTAGAATGCCCATATCCAAAAATTATACGGTTAAAGAAAGAGCTTGAGGGGAAGTAAATGGAAAAGCATAAGTAATGAACAGCAACATGCACCAAGATATTTGAGCCTGATTTCTAGTATCATAAATCTATTTTTATTAATTTTACTAACTTTTATATTGTAATTTTGTAAAGATTGATTTTTCACCTACAAATAATATATACATCTGTTATTAGTAGTGTGCAAATATAATTATATAAGTTATCTTAGTTTTATTGTAATAATTATTTCAAAAGATTTTTCATGTTCTGTAGTGCTTTGAAACTGTTAGAGAACAATCAATGAATAGTTATATGCATTGTGATAAGTTAAGCACTCAATGCACTAAGGTTAATAAAAATACAATAGAATATATAGATGTTATATCTTTATACACTGGTTCACCAAAGTCAGTATATATACATTAACAATATGCTTGGGATCTCATGAATGTTAGATTACTTTTTCATGGATTGAAGTTTTAGTAGAACTATAGCTTTAGTTATTTGATTATTATGCTAGAACAAATTTTAAATGGTTGTTTGACATTTACTGTTTATGCCATACTAAGGTGAATATAACAAACTGTATATAAAATTTAAATGCACTAAAGCTACATGATTAGGGAATATTATTTCTCCCTTTTCTTCTTTCCCTTTCTTCTCTTCTCATTATAAAACATGATTTATTCATTATATTTTTTGCATTTAAATTAAAATTGTCTAGTTCAATACTTGTATTAATAATTTTGCTTTTTCTATAGCAAGGTTCCAAATGAATACCTGTAGTTATAGCTTACTTTTACTTATGCAGATCCGATGAACTGTTCTTAATGTACAGACATTTTATTAATGTTTTAATTTATTACAGTTCTTGTGTTCTAATATTTTACTAATATACTGTTTTCATATGAAGCCATATTAATTTTACCTAAATGTATATATCCTATTAGACAGTTGCTGAATGGAGGTTGCTATTGGTTAGAAGGTTAATTTGAGTGATAGTATGTCACTCAAATTGGGAGTTTTATATTCCAGTTGGGATCTAAGGGATTATAATGTTTGGGATTGTTATTATCAGAGTTTTATAACATTCATTCTTTTGATGTTCTCAACCACAAATAAAAAAACAAATACTATTTTGCTTTCATCTGTATTAGACTTTAAACACAATCAATCATACAGTATTCCTACATTTATCAATAGTAAATTAAATTTGTCAATAATTTTCTTATACCTTTCATATTCCTTTAAATGAATTCACTAAGAGGTATTTCCTTAAACATTAATGGACTAAACAATCCTAGAAAGAGGAGTAACTTATTCAAAATTCATCATATAATATACATCTCAATTAATATTTCTACAAGAAACGCATTTAATAAATGAGGATATAGTCAGACTAAATAAATCATACAAAGTACTAGTAAGTTCAGAACACACTCAAAAAAAGAGGAGTTCCAATTTTATGGAACCATTCTTTACCAAGCCCAAAAATAATTGACACATTTAGAGATGAGAAAGGAATGTTTTGTCTTGTTTCAATTGAATTAAATAAGAAGATTTTTACATTAGTAAATATATATTGGATCCCAGGAATAGGAACTAACACTGTGAAACAGCATCAGACCTTATTATACAACTATCTAAAGGGAATATATTACTGGCAGGAGATTTTAAGTGTATTCTTGATACCAAAGATTCAACTTCACGCAATAAAAGAAGAATCTCACCATCAGCCAGAAAATTAAAGGAATTCTCAGATATATATCTATTGAAAGATATAAGCAATTTTGCTAATCCTAGTTCCTTATTATATACTTTTTTTCCCACAGACATAATACATTTTCTAGGATTGATAGAGTCATTTTATTTAATAATTTAATAGATTCCTTAATAGATACTAAAGTAATTACATGTCCATTATCAGAACATAATCCCATTCTATTTGAAATTATAGTTAACAGTAATTGCAATACCCAAATAAGAAGAATACCTAGCTATATTACAAAGTTAAAGGAATTTAAAGAATTTATAGATCTAGAAACTCACAACTTTATAGACATCAATACTACTAATGAAACCAGTGACATCTATATATGGGATGCCCTTAAGGCTTAACTCTATGGAAACATTTTAATTGGTTTTATAAAAAAAAAGAAAAGTTGGGATGAAAAACTACTTGACATACAAAATAAATTAGACATCTTAAAACAGAATCAAGAGAGAGATATTGATATCAATGGAAAAAAAGAGGAAATAAACTTACTAAACAATAAATATCTAGAGATATTAAACCATAAAACCATGATTGCTTTAGAAAAATTTAAATTTATACAATTTTCCACTAATGCGTGATCACTAAACATGTTAGCTAAGAAAACTAAAAGACTATCCAAATTTAATCATATAAATGAAATATATTCACCTAAGAAAAAAAGGACGGTCTCAGATATACAAAATATATTGACTGAATTTAGATAATTTCTCATTAATATAAATCCGCATACCAAGACAATTGATTCTAATCCAGAAATTAAAAACCTTTATTAATAAATACATTCATAATAGACTTATGAATGAACAAATTAATACTATAGACAAGCCCATTACCTTTAAAGAAATTGAAACACAAATTGCTAAATTAAAATTAAATAAGGCACCAGGAAATGACGGCATTATTTCAGAAATCTTTAAGATCATGCCTTTGAATTCCCTAGAATTATTACATAAGGTATACAGTATTGCTCATAATGGAACTATAATACCACCCTCATGGAAGTACACTTTTATCACCCGCCCATCTCGGAATCCAAAAAAGATCCCGTTCATTGCTCATCATATAGGACAATTCTCTGTTAAATGTTAACTATAAAATGTTTATGTCAATATTTGCAGATAGGCTTAAAATCTTTTTACCATCTCTAGTAGAAGATGATCAAACTGGTTTCATTATAAATAGAACTTCTTATGATAATATTAAAAGAACCCTATCTTTAATAGAATTAGTTAAACATTTAAATACAAATCTAACATTAATCAGCCTAGATATAAATTGTGCATTCAATTCAGTTAATTGGGACTACTTATTTATTTTATTAGAAAGATTAAACTTTTTGAACAATTTTATTAGTTTAATAACCCAATTATATCAAGGTAACCAAGCATACATTAAAATAGGAACTAATAATTCTCAAAATATCTCCATTATTAAAGGCACCAAACAAGGTTGTCCATTATCTCCCTTATTATTTACATTAATTATGGAGCCCTAGGCCAACTTGATAAGAAATAATGTGGAAACTGAAGGATACAAGTTAACCTCAAATGAATCCTCCAAAATACAAATGTTTGCTGACGATATTCTACTCACATTAGAAGGAAATGACAATTCCATCAGAGCATTATTCTCAGATATGGAGTACTTTCAAAAAAAATCAGGGTTACTCTTTAATAATAACAAAACACAAATACTAATAATTGGCCCTAAGAAATTTGATTTACAGGATGATTATAAAAAATACATAATACAAGCAGAAGAAATATGTTATTTGGGTATTGTGATTACTAAAAATATTAAAGATATTTTTCAAGTAAACTATGACAAAAGTCTAAAGGCAATAGAAAACCTTACTCAAAAATGGAATAAGTTCCCATTCTCAATGGATGAAACATTTTTAATAATTAAAATGATCTTTCTACCCAAAATTTTGTATATTATTCAATCAATCTCTTTACCCCCTCCTACTTATATTATTAAAAAATTCAATTCTGTGATGCATACCCGACCAAACCCAGAATAGCTTGGTCCACTCATATGAAAAATTGGAATAATGGAGGAATAGCTACCCCAAATGTAGAAATGTATGCAATCTCATCAATGATTAAAACTATTTCTCTTCTTATAGATCCACAATACTCAGCCAAATGGAAAAAAAAATTCTAGAAGTTTTAGTTTGCAAAGCAATAAATAACAACAGATCCCAGACAATAGACCTGTTAAATAATACTTTCATATGGGTTTTAAAAGAATGCATTACTTTTAATAATACTCAGAATTTTAAATTAAATTATATAACTCTTTTATTGAAAGCTTTCAGAAATTTAATTTTTTAATTTAATAATTTTAAAGATTGGTTATTTCTGTTATTTCCAATAGCCTATACACACAGTGTTATATTCTCTTCTGATTATACAAAAATGTGTTCATTTAAAGAAAAAAAATGTTAATGTTTTGGTTTCACATGATATCATATAATAACTTAAAATCTATTGACATACTTAAAAATGAATATGAAGATGTCTCACTTTCTTGGCTGGACTTACATGAAGCAAGGAAATATATTTTAAATAAGTTTGATACTATGTCTTTTACAACCAAGAATTCAATACCTAAGATTATTCAATATATCCAAACTTCCTGGGTTAATCCGACAGTACTTCAACAGGCTAAATTAAAGTTTTAATTTAGCCTGTTGAAGTACTGTCGGATTAACCCAGGAAGTTTGGATTATACTCAGTTGTTTACATTTAACAGATTATTAAATATATGGTTTTATCTATACAACATAAATCTCCTACCAAAAACATATTATCTCACATATATAAAATAATTAAACTTGACTTGGAAGCTGTTTCAGATATCAATTGGAACTAGTTTACTTTAGTTAATAATCATTCTTCTACAGAAAATGATAAAATAAACACATTACAATCAGCTAGTCTTAACACCTCATGATTGAAAAGGAAACTTTTTACTTGGAGATATTTACACAGATCTTTTATTACCCCGTTCTCTCTTAGCAAATTTAACAAAAGTAATATCAACTGTTGGAGGTGTAATAAAGAAGTAAATGCAGAATGGGCTCAGATGATCTATGATTGTGTAATTTTAAATGAATTTTGGAAAATGTTAATTCCTTTTTACAAGCTATTTTCACAGATAATTTTACTCTCACCAAGTCACTTGTTATTTTCAATACTCCAGTACCTAACTGTATAAGCAAAGCTAATCAATCTTTAGTCTGGACTATATTATCAGTTGCCAGAAAAATAATTACAAGGAACTGGAAATCCAGTACTACTCCCTCAATTCAAGAATTCAAAACTTTACTTCTGGAAGTCTGTAATTTGGAATATTTAACTCTCAAATCAAGATCTCCTCGGAATACTGTTAAATGCAAGATATGGAAAAAAGTTTACAATGTATTACAAAAGTAATTATTTAATCAATTTATAATTGTTGAGAATGTCTTTGTAAATAGTTTATTTATGTTTGTTGTATCATTATTTGACTATTTGAAAATTGTTCATTTCTAATGTACATATTTATTTTTCAATTTTAATTCTAATAAAACTGTTTTGAAAAAAAAAAATAGTTGAGATGCACCTTACCATTAATATAACATGAACGCAAATAAAGGATATGAAACAAAATTCCATATAATATAACTTAAATCTTAACTTTGACATTCAAACTGCATTTGAAGCATGCAGAGCAACTACATAAATCGGCACTAGTGCAGGTTCCTATGTCAATGCTAGTTCCTATTAAAACTTTATCATAACATCAGAAAATGCATATAAGCATGTTTCTCATGCCATGAAGCAAAGAACAAAAATAAGTCTCACTCTGTATGTAGAGTTAGCAGCTTTTTGTACAGCTTGCAACCCAGCTCCATGAAATTAGGCCTGATCAGTGGCCTATTGCACTGGGCCCTTCTTTTTGCAGTGCACTAATAGGCTATGATCTCTAATATGTGATATTTAGTAGCCAAGAGCTAAGGCTATTTGACTATAGGTCATCTAGTGATCTGCATTCTCATGCTACAAAGGGATACACAACTGCTGCGAAAAGAAGGAAACCACACTAACTCTGATTTCTATAATGGTGGCCATATGCAGACAATAACTTTAAAAAAGGGTTTTAAGATATCAAAACATATAATACAGCAGAAATTATAGTGTCTACAGCTTACATACCCACAAAACTGATGGGAAAAACCAAAATTTATGCAGCTGAACAGCATTTTTCCTCATGTCTGAAACATGCTAACTTATCCTTAATCTTTTCTGGACACTGTGTGTCAGGGTGCAGTACCCCTATGAAGACTGAGTACAGACTTTTAATGTATATATATATATATATATATATATATATATATATATATATATATATATATATATATATATGTATATATATATATATATACATATATAGCTACAAAGTGATGTAATTTATATTAAGTACTACTCTGCTTGGAATGCACTGCCACTTGGGATCAGTTCCAGTAAAAAGACCAAACCCTCCTCTCTAGTTTTGTCTATTTCCCTTGAAGTAACACAACTGTAGAAACATGATGCCTTACACTTTTCCAGTCCACAAGTACCTACTATTTGAGTCGATCTGCCCTTTATTGGCATCAGAAAGAGGGGTAAGAATGCAAATCCATTAAATTCCAACCTGCTTGTCATGTACCTCAACTAAATGAGCTGCAAAAGGCAGGCTGAACCTTTGTTTTGAACATTGAAAAGAAGATATGTGTGAGGTATCTACTGCAAGATTCACATCTGACAGCCATCAAATGCCCATTCCCTCCCTTAAGTAGTCAAACTCCATGTTTGCATTCTACCTTGAATATCAAGCAATACCAAATATGGATTGCCAATCCCTGTACCTTTGAACTAGGAAGTACTCTGTATAGTCTTTGCAGAGATAGAAATATGCAACACAGGTTTTACATACTCTGGAAGAGACTTATTCTACCAGTTACAAATCCACAGAAGAATGCAGTTTAAGATCCTACTCTTTGATCACGATCTGCAACTAGACAAGTGTAATTACTAAGGCATATGTTTATCAATCAGGTATTCTGATACCCAGCTCCCTAATCATGAACAAATGAAAACAAAGGCACATTTCTCCTCCAGGATCTCCACACCAGTTAAGCTAATAGCTCATATACCTCCCCAGCCATTTGCTGTCCCCCTCCTCTACCTCCCAAGGACTGGCACATGACTAAATGCATAATAAAGCAATTGTCTCAAAACATTTTCACTGCAGATATTATTGGCACCATGGCCAGTCCTAGTTATCACCAACCATGTACCCTAAAAATGTATTTATAGTGCTGATCTTGTCTAACACTTCTTTCAAGTTCTTATTAGTCATACTTATGAAACAGGGTTTAAACATTTAAACCACATATCCAAATAGTTGGTTGTGATGAAATTTGGATTCTCAGATTCATTAGTTCCCTAGACACTGGATTAATGGGAAATGACAGTACCATCAGTGATGCATTCATTACCAGTCTACAAATCTCCCCACCAAGAGGCAGCACCCATTACATGCTTCTAGTAAGTGATGTCAATACATTTAGTGAAGTTCCTGAACCCCTGCCTACCCTTTAGTGCCATACAAAATGACTTTGGGCAATCAACAAACCTTACTGGATTGCTCTTGGTATATTTCTTCTGGATAGAGATAATGGCTTTGTTGCATTATACAGGCAATATATAATGTTTCTTATTCTCAACAAACCAATTTTTTGTCTCTTGGCTGCTTGCTTGTCCGATGAGTTACTGTGCAATCCCAAACTAGTAACAGTTGTATATCTTGTTGCTGGCTGTGATATACTTATGAATGGCTGTCTGTACACTAAAAGGCACAACACTGAGGCAAGACTGTTACACTGAGGGTTTGCAAACACTATGTAGCTGAGAAGCATGAGAAATGTAAATCACATAGAATTACTGAAAATGAAGAGGTACTGATCACATGGGATCATCCAATGACAACAGTCAAGAAAGTAGATGCAAGAAAATCAGACATTTTAATCGAAGAAAAAGGGAGTAAAGTACGATTAATCATTGAAATAGCTACAAAGTAGCATTAATCATTGAAATAGCTACAGAGTAGCATTACTCATTGAAATAGCTACAAAGTAGCATTAATCATTGAAATAGCTACAAAGTAGCATTAATCATTGAAATAGCTGCATCTATCTATTAGTGTCCTGTGTACTGAGGCACATAATAAGATACCAGGATATCCAAGCATAGACTAGATTGATGTGGAATAAAGGCAACCAGGTATCTCCAGTAGTAGTAATCCAAGCAATAAGGCTAATAAAAAAAAACATTTCAAGCATACTTAAATATTTTGTCAGTACAGGTAATGCCATGTAGTACACACAAGGAGTTAATTCTGTATCCGTTTTGGATACTGAGAGCACACTTGGCTAACCGGAGAATACATGCAGTACCATTACTACCAAATAAAGCTGGGGTACCTTCCCTGCAGAAGGGTGCTAAATGCTCAGTAAGCTAGATGTAGTAATAAAGGTATTACATCATGTCTATGTTTGAGTATCTCTGTGTGGAGTGAATATTGGGAACCTACATGAGAACAGCTTAACTGACTTTAATAAGAACCAGTGCTGATAATTTGAGATATTGGCATGTGTATAAGGTCCCTTTTTCCCTTGTGTGGCTCCGAAGGTACTTGGAGGTGGTGGTATGCTTACTGTTCTAATGACACAGTGGAGAAAACGTTTTCTGTTTGCTGAGGGTACTAGACATTGTATAAGTATGTCGTGACAATGCTTATGCCTGTTAGTGGTGTTACAGTCCAGTATTCATTGGTTTCCTGTCATAAGTTAAGGTGTGGAAGTCAGGCTTTAGTTGTAGCACACAAAAGCAAGTTAGTTTATTTGTGAGCTGAGGGATAACATCCATTGCCAGGTTAATATGAAATCACAAAGTAGAATATGCATGTTTTAGGTATCCTGGGTGACAGAGAGGTGAGCATTCTGTCAGGAAGGCCAGCGGGTACTGATGACGTTATAAAGACAGATGCATTGGCTTTAGTCTGGACAATTATGCAGTGCCTTTGAAGCCAGTAGAAGACATCACTACTAAATATTGCTGGGTTCACAGGTTGATACGTGTTTACTAGGCCAATGACCACAAGCGCCTTTTTAAGCCTAGCCATGCATCCCTGGGGTTCTATTACTTTAGAAGGGAGTGAAGAGGTCAGTAAGCCAGGTTAACTTTCTATAAGCCCTGTTTCTCTGATAGCAATAGTTTCTGGTTCTGCATGTTTCCAATTTTCAAGACTATGACATCAGTATGCAGTCTGAGGATGAAGTTTCTTTTTGTGATCATCTATGGAATAATGTAGGGGAAAAAAAACCTGAAAAATAATTAGCTTGATTTCAAATTATGTATATATGCGTGTGCAAGAACCAAAGAATATTTTTCTAGCTTATCTGACCTCTTCCTTCATTTCAATCATCATTAAATTTTATATTTTGTTTAGTACTTCTGAAAATCATTGCTTAATCAATAGCTTCTCTTTGAGACAAATTGCTATGACAAATATTTTTTATATTCCGTGAGAAGAATTTTGCTTTTCAGTTTGTGAACACCATGGCCATCTTGAACTCTATTTTTATGGAGCTGCCTTTTTCATTAATGTTGCAAGATGAAAACTCCAAAAAGTATTAAATGAAACCTAAAACAACACCTTTGTTCCCACTTCCAGCAGAGTTTTTGTATTTCATGGCACAGCATCTATTTATTGAAATCCTCATCATCAGTAGGAGCAATGCTTCTGAAGGTACTGTGTTTATACCATGTGCATCTGAGTCCTATAGAAGAATAACCCTTCAAAAGACACCAGAATATTGCACAATTCTCATTAAATTAGGCCAAGCATTCAAAGAATACAACTGCATTTTGCATATAGCTTTCTTGAAGATGATCTATATGTGAAGGCAGCTTTAACAGATTATCAGAACAGTCATTTTTTTCTTATTTTCAGTTTCAGGAGTGAAGCACTCAATGGCTTGCCCAAAGTCGCACAATAAATAGGAAAATGGAGACCGGGGGAATCAAACCCTGAAACATAAGAGGCAGCTCACTGTCTTAATTCTCTGTACTAGCTGCCAGATATGCATGCTAAAATGAAAGACAAGCATTGCAACTTTCGTGTTCTTTAAGAAAAACGTGGTGCGTTACGTGTTTTCTTTTCAACAACCTGAGTGTCGTGTTTTTTTTCTTTTTACATTAGATTCTTCCCTGTCATTTGGAATCGACTTCCATGTTTGTTCTTAAAATATTTTTAATGAATAGCATTAAACTAACTTTCTTAATGTAAGAAGAAACATGATCAAATCAGTAACAGCAAACTAAAATCATTTATCTTTAGGTAGCATTGCCACACTGGTCTATTCACAAACCAAAGCAAAAGTCTAAAATAATGCAAACAGTGTGATTTCAATAATAATCAGGGTAACTGAAAGCAATTTATATTTAATCAAATATTTCTACTGCTGATTTTGTTACAGTTTGATTTTCATCAGACGTTTATAGTGCTGATTTTGCTCAGAAGAGAGCAGTGCAAACATATACTACCAAATAAAGTAACATATGATTGTCTGATTTAGTTAAAATAATTCGGATTGTCACATGCATTAAACATGCCAGTTATTTGTCTGTTGTTTGCCTTGTACACATCATACTAAGAACGTCAATAGCTGAAGTGAACTAGAAATTTATGGGTGATGTTTTTATGGACTGTTTTGCTGTTAGTGTAAGGAGTGAAATTTGTTTTCATTCTAATCCTGTTATAATCTCCATAAACTGGTCTTTGAGTATAATGAGGTGCCTGCTGTTCCCAGATGGCTTGTACACCAGTATGCAGTACTGGCAAATGTTTCACCCATGCTGGCATGCATTCAGGCATGTCATTTATCCTACAGAGGTATCAGATGGTGTCACCTGCAATATTACCGTAATGATTTCATCTGACAGCTGAACAAACAACATTGCATATACAGAAAGTTTGATGTTTACAAGGTTGGCATACAATTATTAGGAAAACACTCAACATGAATAACTTTAAATATAAACCTGTGTCAGTGTGATACACTGGAACGTGTTTATATATATTTAACCTTTAGTCTAAACTTTTTTGAAAGTAATGCATTCAGCTAGAAAGGAGCAGATACACACACAACATTTTATTAAAAATTAAGATGGCCATTTGTTTTTCCTACTAGGATAGTTATAAAGAAATTTGAATGAGACTGGTTAGTAATAAATGCTGAACAGCTTCGTTAAACAATCCATCAAAGTTTGTGAATTAGCAGACTGGAATTTAAATGTTAGACCTCTGAGCTTATTGCATCAGTGTGTTTATAATGAGGATTTTTACTTATTTTACATAGAAACTTGCACTGATTGGTGCAAAATCATTGACAGACTGCTGTTCATACTAGAATAACATGCATAATTCACAAACATGAGCTGAATATTTCACTATGCTAATATTTACCTGTATAGAATGACAGAATATGATACATCATTGTATTTTATTTATGTTATATTTTTGATTGGGTATTTGAACTGACCCAAAAGATGTATTTTGCATTAAAGAATCAGTTAAAACTAAAATTTTGTTTTTCAGAAAATTCAAATAGAAAGTAATGAGTTTATCGTGTGTGTATTACTGTTTGCAGCTTTCTGGCCTTGGATGTCAGTATTAAAATGAAGCATCTTTAAATTCTTCTGAGTAAAAAATGATGCAATCTTTGTTCCACTGCATCTATGTTTTATCTTATTGAGAAGTCATCATAAATGCCATGGGCAAGAGAAGTGGGGTGCTGTAAGTCTCAGACATAGAGATTAATGCAATTACACCCTTTTGTTCTTAGGTAAATATTAGACTGCAGACAATTACAGTCCTATAACCAGAGGTTGGAATCAAACCCTGTACCATGCACCTATGAGGTAATCAGAGATTAGAATCAAACCCTATACCTTGCATATTTGAGGTAGCTAGAGACAGATGAACCCTGTACCTTGCATCTGTGAGGTCTCCCCCTTATGTTATGTATGTTATATTATGTTATGTATGTTATGTTATGTTATGTTATGTATGTTATGTTATGTTATGTTATGTTAGGTTATGCATTAAATTTACAGAAAACAATTCTCATCTCTGAGGTGCATGGCAATCTTGCTTAGTTTCCTGATGAAGTCTAGTAGTATTCACCCATTCTGCTTAACTAATTGAATTAAAGATTAAATGGAACATGATGAAAGATTTTCTTGAAATCTGTTTTTAATACTTTATGTCATACAATGGAGGTGGGAAGTGTGTCTTTTAGGTTTTCTTTATAGGCAAATTACGGATCAGAATTTAATTAGCAGTACCACTTGTGACCAGTGATGTCTTTATAATGAAGTATGAACATGGGTGTCTGCAATGTTAACGCCATTATATGTAACTGTTCTGCTCAAAGTAGCTGAATTAAATAGTTGATAAGAGTAAAATTAGCAAAGACGTGTATGTTTGTCTTCAAACAATTCTTTATGACTTAATGCTGGTCATCAGGTCACATTGAGAGCCATAGTAGAAGGATACAGGCATTCTGGGAATATTGTTTGTGTCACATGTTCCCCCCTCTTGAACGTGGCATGATACTCATTCACTGTCAGACAACTTACTTGTTTGTATTATGAAAACGGTGACATCCCTGACACCAAAACACTGCATGGTTGAGCATTTCTGTTTTACATTATCTGCTGTTCATCCCTTCCTCTTTTCTAGAAACCCAGTACTCTGTGTGAGGAAACCTGCTCTTGATTACACATTCATTATTCTTCTGGTGCTTTGTTAACTCCTCCTGTCCCATGTCTGGACAGTGCAGTGGTTCAGCAGTAGCATTGTTGTCTCACAGCAAGAAGTTCTCTGGTTCGATTCTTGCCTGGGGTGCTTTCTGTGTGGAGTCTGCATGTCCTCCCTCTGTTTGTGTGTTTTTCCTCTCATGTTACAAAGACATGTGTCTGGAGAATTCCTCTCTGGGCCTCCACTGAAAATTGGCTTTGTCCCAAGTCAGACTTTACCAGTAAATAAATAAACTTTTAAGTCCGTCCAAGTTTAAGACTTTCCCTGATTTATGATGCAGATGTTGTTGCCTACTTATATCCTGTTCCTCATAACTCCTGGACCTTAGCAGTTAGTGAATAATGCCAGACATTGGAGCTTAATACTTTTTATAGGTTCACAGGTGTATACTAGCTTACCAACCACCCTTATAAGCCTAGTCGTGCAGCCAATTTTTATATAGCATAAACATATAACACCAGCCCACCTCAGTTAGCATCAGGGGTTAAGTTTCTGACTTACAACCTACTTTCTGTGCTAAAGGTATACAGATCAAGTCCTTCCTCCCCTTTTTTAACTTTAAATCTTTGTTTTCTTTTTAAATACTTGGGTAATATGTTAGGAGTTCATCTGATGTCTGACAGTTTTACAGCAGACTAACATTTTGCTCAACATCTGAGTTGTGTGCCAAAGTTATGTGGTCTGAAATCCCACCCTTTTATAGTCATTTATTTTTTAAAGACTTAAGGTAGTATGTAAGAGGGTACATGGTGTCTCATGGGAGTCTAGAAGAGTAAAGTTCTACTACAGTGCTGTTTTCAGTGTCGATTATATAGCATTTAAGGTTCGTAGGTTAGTACTAGGCTATCTGCCCTTGTGAGCCATTTTAAGCCTAGCCATTTATCCCTTGTGAGACTCAAACCTTGCACCTTGTGTTTGTAAGGCAAACACCTTAACCATTAGGCCACCCTCCCAACCCCTTTGTTAAGTAGTTTTAGACCACACAATAAAGAGTATCCCTGGCATCTAGTGTTTCTCCTGTCCCATGTCTTTTGTGCTGCAAAACTTAATCTTTTACCTCTTTTAATGACTTTAGGGTACAATATAAAGAGAATCACTTGTATCTAATGTCCCCTACAATGTTGTAGGATTTGCTTGTTTCTCTATGGGGATGTGGATACACACACACACACACACACACACACACACACACACACACACACACACACACACACACACACACACACAAATAAACACACACATATATACACCTGAGGCCACTCTGCATACACTTACAGATACAGCCATGTACATATGCATACATGCATGCATGCACACACACCTATTAAATTAAACTAAACTAAACTACTAAACTTTCCAGCAATTACCTCCACTGTGATCTGACCAAATGAAAGCAATTAGTGAATGTGAGGTTTTGGCTATGTGCAATAACATGGCCAGCTGAGGTAACGTGCAGACCAGAGATTCTTTGAATCACTCAGCTGTGTAAATATATTACAGCAGGCATTTCCAGGGGACATCACATGGCTAATTATCATAGGCCACTTTCCCAGAATGCCTCGTTAACATTTGTTTTATGCCACAGGGACAGCTCATCTGTCTCAGCTTTGTTGTACAGCACTGTGGCATGAGTGACTCTGAAATGGATGTGCTCACCAAGAGGGGGTAAAATGGAGTTAACTCTTACAGTAATATTTCTATATTGTGCACAGTGCTTTTTGTTCTCTCCTCTCAGGAAATGTTTATTGATTATTTATATTTTATTTATCAGCATAAAGTAAAATAAAACATAAAATGTAAGTCTTTATTGCAATGTCTTACCTCAGTACTGTGCAATACCCAAGAAAGCAAAGAGATCACTGTATAATAAATGTTAAAGCAAGTTTAATTTATGTGTAATATTAGGATTATCTATCCAGAACATTATGGTATATAGTAAGTAGTTATATATGCAATAATGTCTTGCTGTATTAAGTCTATGTGATATCTACATATCTGAGTCTGGATATATTAGAATTTCATTCAGGTTTTGCACTTGTGTGATTCTGAATGACAATAAAGTTTACATTGACTTTGACTTTGACTAAAGGTCCCTCAAATAAGAAGAAGAAACTCAAATATGAACCATCTAATATTAAGAAGAAACACAGATATTCAAGAACTGGCATGTCTCACTAATGTAATAAATGAATGAATCAATAAATATACAGATGCATATATATACACATTCATATATCTAATAATGTGGCTAATTGGTACAGCTAATTACTGATAATGTGATTAATAAACTAAGAAAACACAACAGATTTCCTGAAGATTTTTAAGCAAATGCTTTTTTTATCAGTTTATAGTGGAAAAAGCCTTTACCATTAAAACAGTATCCTGCAAAAAACATAGACTGATGTGTACTTAAATGTAAGATTAATATTGAATATGCAAGTTAGACTATTGTGTCACTGCACATTAGATGTCAGAACAGTTCCTTATTTGATAAGAGAATAATTCCATATTTGCATGCATGAATTTTTTAATCCCAGGTGCAAAGACACTTGACTTTGCCACTGAATTTCTGTCCCAACACTTATAACCTCTGTCTTTTAATGTTTCAGAAATCCATTTTGAGTCACTACTAGTATAAGAAAGTTATGTACCGCAGCCCATCCAATTCTAAATTGCATGTCTAGTCACTCTGAGGAAGTCTTTTAGCTAGTTAATACCTCACAGACCTGACCTGTTATTCAATTAAAGTGCTCCTTCTTCCAGTAAAGGAGTTGAAAGATTTTGAAAAGGTACAAAACTTGAACTATTCAGAAAGGATTCAGAAACAGCCATTGTATTCTGTTTCTTCCAGGCTGCTTATTGGTGACATCTGCCTGGCAAACTCTGAGCCAGTACGGTATGAAAGTCTGGGTCTTGAATGCACCATCAACAGGAGGCCTGACACTGGATCAGTGATGTGATACTAAAAATCAATATCAGAAAATAATGTGATAGATACATTACACAGTCATTTATGAGGTTATATAATATGTGTTTCCTTGCAGCGAGAAGTAGTTAAGAATTAACCTCCTTCAAAAATAATTGTCCTGAATGTACTGGGAGTAGAAAATATTAACATTTTAGTTTCTCAAATGCCAGTAGATTTTAAGTTTGTGAGTAGACTCCATGAAGTTCTGAAACTAACCTTCTAAATATAAAATCTATGCACTAATCCTTAGCTCCCTCCTGTCAACCCCCCTTTCTTATGTGAACCACTTTTACCATATTTTGGGCAGTGCGGTGGTGCAGCGGTTAACGCTGTCGCCTCACAGTAAGAGGTTCTCCGGTTCGATTTTCGGCTGGGGTGCCTTCTGTGTGGAGTTTGCATGTTCTCCCTGCATTCGCGTGGGTTTCCTCCGGGTACTCCGGTTTCCTCCCACATTCTAAAGACATGCTTCTGGAGCGTTTCTCCCCAGGCCTCCGCTGAAAACAGGATCTGTGGAACCTAGTTGGACTTTCCCTGTCAACAAATGTTAAATAAAAAATAAAATAAATATTTGTTTGTAACACGGGCTCATTATTAATGCATGTTTGAAGCACGATTAACATGATACTAAACATGTGTGCATATGTAAACGTATACTGAAAAACTATTTTGTATATCTTTGACAAGTACTAAGTATTTTAATACTTAACACCCCATGTTGCAATTTCTTCAGAGAACAGCATGAATGTCACAGTTAACTTTTTCTTCATGGATTTACTGTTTGGAAGGAAAACAGTTTTTATCAACAGAGATTTAGAATTCTGTTTTCTCAAGCAGTAGCTTCACAAGTCTTTAAATTCTATTATCGCATATAGCAGGAACAAAACTATTAGTCTAGATTTAGAGTTTTACTTTTAAGAGTATCAAATGCATACTGTTATTCCAGTATTTCCATTACATAAAACCTCAGCAAACTATTAAATGCATTTAGTGTAAACGATGGTATCTCATTTAATTGATGCATAATTAATTGACCACAGTTGTATAAAACTTCGGAAAGCTGCTATTCAAGTCACATTTTTTTTTTTATGAGGCCAAGCCACCAACCCCCATCATGAGTACAAACTCTTCTGTTCCTAAATGATGCATATATAAAATTTTGGAAAGTTGCTATTCAAGTGACATTTTTTTGCAGAGGCAAGCCCCCATCCCCATCAGGAGTACAAGCCATCCGATCCTAAACAATGTGTATATAAAACCTTGGAAAGCTGCTATTCAAGTCACATTTTTGTGGGGTCAAGCCCCCAACCCCCATCATGATTACAAGCCTTCCAATCCCAAGTGATCCTTATACAGTTAGTGTCTTACTCATCTTGAAAAACAGCCATTGCAAAGCATCAGCAATATTTCTGTGATGACTTCTTAAAAAAAACAAGCAACTGCCTTCTGCCAAAGTGTAGATTTCCCTTGTATACATATGAGAGATTGTAAAATAGTACTCATCAGTACCAGATAATATTTTCTACCTGAATTAGATGTTTTACAAGATCCATACATCTGACTTTTTTATATTTGTGTACCACGTTTAACAATTCAATAAGTGCCTGAACTCAACATTGTTGTGGCCATCATTTTTAATATGTGCACTTTCAAACTTGAAGACAATGTTTCTAGTCAGTGTTGAATATCACTTATGGGGCATACAAACAATGTCATGACTTTAGAAAGTTTAGAACAGCGGTAATTAAAAGACATGATTTGTAAACTTGATGTCACATTTTCGAAGTCTGCTTTCCTTAGTACTATCTTCAATATGCTTATTATTGTAACGACTCTTTATTAATATAATTATACATTAAGCTGCCTTCTTTGTTATATTATGTATTGTACTTGCATTTTTTATTGTACCTGCATTTTGCACTGTTATGAATTCTGCCCTCTTTGATAATTCTGTGTTAACCTGTAGTGTGCATTGTATATATGAATGGTTTTTTTTTTTGTTTTTTTCACGGAGCTTATCTCCCTGAGTCTCTACTGAAAATGGACATATATCCAATTAGACTAGCCAGTCAACAAATGTAAAATAAAATAAAATAAAAAAAATAAAAAAATAAATAAAATATAATAGCTGCCATTTTTATGTACTGTAGATAAAGTTTTATTTTTTGGTCTCAAAGACACATTTCCTTTGAAATACATGGTGTCCAGTAAACATTCCATAGATACACATGTTCAAAATATTTATTACTATCTGTAAAAAAAAAAAAAAAAAAAAACTCCAGTAAGAAAGTAAAATATTATTTCATTTTGCCGTTGCAAACTAATTTTCCATATCTGAAAGACTTTAGATATTACAGTGGAAAAAGCACAGTATTGTATGAAAGTCTGTATATCACTAGACACTAGCATAAATACTCTTTGGGTTCATTATAGAATCTCTTGTTTCATAATAACATAATACTGATTTGTTCTTGTGTAACACATTCACCTGTGTCTGCTGTTTTTGTAATATATAATCACAGTAATCATCTGATGATATTATATTCTCATTATTTCTTTAACAATTTAGCTACTAGAAGATATATGCATGTTCTGCAAGGATCCCCTCAGTCTTAAATTTCATAGTAAAACAACATTATTTGTTTTACAGAAGTTATTAACAATCAGAAAACAGCTTGAGCATTAAAAAGTAACATGGCAACTTAATCTGAGTAATCTTTTTTAAATGAATGATAGATATTTCATCAACTTGATCCACAAAATTCCTTAAATATTGCCCTGGGATATATAATTTAACATATATTCAGATTATAAACTCTGACAAATGCAATGACAATCCAGACCTCTTCTGCCTTAACATGTGAATGAAATCACATTGCATTCACACAATTCATACAACAGTTTTTAAGACATAGTTCAGTACTGTTCATTTCATAACTTCAAAGGTAGGTACTTAGCTAGCTACCCTTAGAGGCCATTTTAAGCCTCGCCAGTTTCACTTGTATGGTGAGATCGATATTCTGTATCTTGTGTCTATAAGGTAAACGATTTAACCATTATACCAACCCTCAGTCCTTGCCAATAACCAGATGTCAGTAAACTTTGTACCTTGTAAATGGAAGCTAAAGACCTTCACCATTATGCCAACCCCACCAATGTACACAGGAAACACACACTGGTATATGTTGTCCTTCTTCTGCGAGCACTTAAGCAGCATTATATTGTTCACAGAGTAGTAATAGGGAGTTGTAATATAAGTTTGGCCAGAATTCATGGTACTATCCATAACAGGAAGTTATATTTCATTGCCTTAAATGATTTAGCTGATATTATATCAATATGCCACTGATCTTATTGTACAACTTACAATCACATCTCTGTTTTTCAATGCATGAGAACATAGGCTCATAGATTAGTACTAGGCTAACTGCCCTTGTGGGCTCTTTTAAGCCTTGCCAATTACCCAATGTGAGAATTAAACCCTGCACCCTGTGTCTGTAAAGTAAATACCTTAACCATTCTGCTAACTTCCCAACCTAGGAGTAATACTAGGCAGGTGACCATGGGGAGCATAAGATGCGTAGCAATATTAATCTTTAGGAAGATGAACTAAAGGTAGTTTGACAGTTTGTCAGGGATTAATCCATTTTTTCAAGACACTGTTCTGTTATCACTTATTGTAGCACATCATGAAATATCATATCCTCCAGGCACACGTGTGCATCTGTATGTGTGTGCGTGCATGCATGTGTGTGCATGCATGTGTGTGTGTGTGTGTGTGTGTGTGTGTGTGTATGTGTGTGTGTGTGTGTGTGTGTGTGTGTGTGTGTGTGTGTGTGTGTGTGTGTGTGTGTGCGTATGTGTGTGTGCACACACACAATCACACAAACATTATATTTATATTTATATTTATATCTATATTTATTATATTTATAGGGAAACAGAAAGGAAATCATAAGATACCAGTAATTCATAATGCATTTTGATACTTTGTATTGCATATACTGTTTTAAAAGAAACTGAATATTAGGCAATTTTCAACAATTCTGCACTTACAGTGTCACCATCTGTGGCTTTAAAACAACATGCATAGAGTCTGTTAAATGCATTTATAGCAAGCATTGATTTGCTATGTATGTACAACTGTTTTTTTCTGTGGACTTCGGTCCGTGCCATCATCAGTGCAGATACCTAATTAGTATTAAGTAAATACAGGCATCATAAAGATTGGACTTCGTTTTGATTTTAGTCATCATGTTTATCTTCTTTTGTCTATATTCACTGTTACACCATGTGCTATCAAATAAACATTGATGATTGGTAGTTTGCTTAGTATATTAGTTCAGAGAAAAACACCAAACTATTCTTTTTTCAAGATAACAAAATATCTGAACCACAAAATATAATGCACCCATTTTTCTCAGTATGAAATAAGGGTAACTAATCATAATTTCAGTCTAATTCAACAGTTGTATGTTTCATTAAAATGCCTTTCATGTGTCATTTAAGCATGAATCTTATCTGAAGCATGTAACAGATTCGCCACTTTGCTTCACATCATATTAATTTGTTTCTAAAGTCTTCCATGGTGGGCATTTTTCAACAATGTATAAAAAATGGAAATGTACAAGAGGCACGGTGTCTGTTTGTGTCTGCGTCAGTAAATCGACAGCTCACAATACTGACAACGAGATCACCGACACCACAAGAATGAAAGTGCAAAAGCATGAAAGTTGACATGCCCGACAAAGCACAATCCCGACAGTTAACAAAACAAAAACAATTTGCTGTTCCGAAAAACACACTCACAACAGAAGCACACCAAAAACCTTACAAACCTACAATAAACCTTACATACACAACTACCTATGCACTAACCTTAACCCAAACCCTAACCCTAAGGTCCGTCACTATCGCACACTTCTCCTAACCGCACCCTAACCCTAAAGTCCGTCAGTATCGCACATTTATCTTACCTGCACCCTAACCGTAAAGTCCGTCACTGTCGCACACTTACCTTACCCGCACCCTAACCCTAAAGTCCATCACTATTGCACACTTACCTTACCCGCATCCTAACCCTAAAGTCTGTCACTATCACACACTTACCTTACCCACACCCTAACCCTAAAATCCATCACTATCACACACTTATCTTACCCGCACCCTAACCCTAAAGTCCGTCATTATCACACACTTACACAGTCACACTCAAATGCAAGCACACATGTTTCGCATGCCGGTGTTTTCAATGTCGGGATTTCATCTTGTCGAGTATTTGCATTGTCTGTCTTCTGGTGTCAGTGATCTCGTTGCTGGTCTTGTGAGCTGTCAGTTTACTGTAGTAGACGCGTCTATTTATGCATTCAATTAATTATTTTTTAAACAGCTTTATTAGATTTTCACTTGAAAGAATGATTGTTATTATTGGATGTTGTCTCTAGCAGTAAAATTTCCTTGTAACAATTTAACTTTCAACAAATTCATCATGGACGGTTAGGGTGCAGGTAAGATAACTTAAAAGTATAAAAATTAAGATGGTATAAAATTATAACACACATTAGATCAGTGAACCCTAATGTCATTCTATTATTTATTATTTTTGACCCCCCCTTGTGACATCATTGTCAGCCCAGCCCCCAGCGTTCCATATCTATACCAAATCTATCAGCTTGCCTTCTTCCCCCTTGGACCAGCAATAATAAGGCTGGGGTGGATATAGGTCCTAATGGCATCCTGATGGAGGGTCAGCCATCACAGCAACCATCCTGAAAGAGTTTCTTTAAATATCCTATTTGCTTCCCTTCCATGATTGCTATGCTTACTGTTTAAGTTCGAGGGCAACTCCCCTCTTTAAGTTATGCCTACCCTAAGGGAGCCCTCCCAGCAGAAATGGGCCTGCCCATCCCTTCCTGCAGCTCCATCAGTCTGTTGAGCCACTAACCAAACCCAAGTTGACCAGGCCGCAGTTAGTTCTTTATCAGTCTATGCCACCGGTGTGGCTATTATTTATTCATCTTAATTTGTAGCTAATAGATTATCTCCATTATATTTGTCTAATAATGTTAATGTTGGTGTGGATTTATAACTTACTACAATGCTGTCAGATCTCTATCTTAATGTGTTAATTTTTGTTTGCCTTAAACTATTGAAAGTAAGCAGATGGATTCAAAAACAAGAAGAACTCGATTTCTTTCCAGAGTTGATATTTCCTTTCTCACTACAGCTACCAAACACCAAAAAGGCAAACACTGATATAAATTAATATATTTAAGAATGGGTATATTGGTTAATGCAAATGCTTTTTAAAAATATCAAACCACATAGGTAATATAGAATATTAAAACTATTTTCTGAATCATTTTAATTATATACCTTCATAAAATAGATGTTGCAAATCAGTATCTCAAATACTGCATCACTTTGTAAATATTTGTTCTGTTCTATATGGAGTTAAAATTAAACAGTAAATACATTTTCATGTGAAAATGTTCTAAAAAAGAAGATGTAAAGGTCCCTGCTGACAATTTTTAAGTTACTGCTGAATTTACATTAGACAAACAGGTTACAGTTACATCATTCTTATAATTTTTGTTTACAATTGTTTTATTATTGATTCAAGGCTTTGTATGGATTAGTGATGTTTAGATTCAAAACTTTTTTTTTGTTACATAGTATGAGATCTTTGGACATTAATTAAATTCAAAGCTTGAAGTAAATAATAATCTTGCCAACGTAAAATCCTTATATCCTGAGCCAGTAACCAATTTCATTTATCTATAATTCATTTGCTCAAAAGGTTGTCTTATTTCCCAAACAGGCTGTTATCCAAACAAGTAAACCAAAGTGAAAAAAAATCTCAGTCCATTCTCTTGTTTTTGTACAGTTAGCTTCACATCTGTATTAATTTGTAGTATTAAAGGGTAATATAGAAAAAATCAATTTTTTTATATTTGTGTCTATAAACAAAATGTTAAAGATGTAATATTATTAAAATAAACGGAAATTTCTAGGATGTGTAGTGGAATACAACATGAAATTAACTAAAACCAAAAAAACTAAAATAAAAACTATCCCTGGAGACAAAGTATGCTCTGAAGAAAAGCCAGAACCAGCATGATGAAATGTATATAAGCATTGGAACACACAAACACAGACATGAATATGATAAAACAAAACAAGCTTATTTCTGGTAAGTGCTTTCATTCCAGTATATGGTGCTTCATCAGACCATGACAAAATAAAAACTACTAATATATATATATATAAACCTGAACACAATGACCAATGAGAAAGCAGTAGTAGATATAAAATATCCAATACAATAACAAAGTATCCAATCATTTAATTAAACCACAAGTCTTCAATACAGGTCTTAAGGGGACCCACTCATTCAAACCCTGTTCCCTATGAGCTTGTAGCTTAATTATCCACCTAGTTTCCTGTCTCTCCATGAGAGTCATAAAGTCGCCCAACCTTTCACTACCCTCAAATACTTGTAATGCCCTAAAATTAAAAGAATGTTGAGGACCAGCTTCTAAATACTGTTTTGCCAATGCATTATTAATGTCACCTAAACAAAAGTTATATATATGTTCCCTAGTACACTCTAATAATGTGCTATTTGTTTTCCCTGTATAGAAGGTGGTACGTGCACAACAACAAGTTAAATGCACTATGTTTTTCATGTTACAATTAGCCTGTACCTTAAAAATAAATCTCTGTAGGGTTACTGGCTGTGTAAACATGCATTCATTATTAATATAATCACATAAATTACATTTACAGGGAAATGTCCCCCAAGACTGTATATCACCACTAAATACATTGTTTAAATGTAGCAGCTGTTTCTGTCAATACACGACGATCTCCATTCACATGCTCTGGGTGGTGTCTGATATGAGCAGCTGGTTTTTGTTCTTACCAATTTCTAATTGGTAAAATTTTATTCTTTTGAAATTGCAATCATCTCATCTTGTTAATGTAAATTTCAGTTATCTGCATGTTTGATCTACTGAAGTATATATATATATATATATATATATATATATATATATATATATATATATATATATATATGGGTCTACTTCTAAATCCTGAAATACTGAAAGATCGACTTTTAGTATCTCGAGATCTAAATACAGAATATCCATTAACGGAAATATTATAAAACCGAATGTTACTATGCCAAAATTTCAAAATACCAAATTTATAGCAAGTGACATTCAGTTCTGTAAAATAACCTCCACCACATCGTAAACACCACCTCCCCCCTACACCTTTACTAAAACACCAAACACACACACACACACACACACACACACACACACACACACACACACACACACACACACACACACACACACACACACACACACCTACAAAACCTATGCAACCTATGCTGTGCCCCCCCCTCCAGACACCCGCTACTTATATATACCAACTCCGAGGTTGCACTACCACAGAACACACAAAAAACCTAAAACTACCCACCCTACACTTACTTTGCACATGATCACACATGGGCAAAAAACACATACACCACCTGCAACAGTAACACACAAACACTCACCCATTTAACCCAACCAACTTCCAAAACTTCTCAAAACACTACAAAATAATAATCCCAACCCCAAATCCTTAAACAGTAGCAATTTACCTGAATCTCCATATGCAGCTACACATCATCTGCCATATCTCATTCCCAAACCACAATGCAATGCAAACACAAACCAAAACACAAGACTGCAACAGCAGATTTGGTAATGTAACACTCGATAAAGTGCAGTTTCGGTTAACTGCACTTTTGATATTATAGTCTCGAGATACTGAAAGTCGATCTTTCAGTATTTCACGATTTAGAAGGGATCCCACACACACACACACATATTTATATATATATATATATATATATATATATATATATATATATATGTATATATGGATTCCATTCACTTGATTGAAAACTCACTTCACTGAAAATGAAATTACTAGGATCACTTCACTGAAAGTTCACTTCACTGAAAACTCACTTGACTGAAACTCATTTAGTTGAAAGTTATATATGGCCTTTTCCCCACTTTAGTGCAATCCTGGAGTTAGTATATGTAGTAAGGGGGTGGGGGTTGTAGCCCCCCACATATTTTAAACATTGTACATTATACAGAGTGATACTTACAAGTCAAATAAAGAACAGTTTCCAAAAGACAATACATAGTTAATATATGTGGGGGGGCTACACCCCCCACACCCCCTTACTATATATACTAACTCCAGGATCGCACTACAGTGGGGAAAAGGCCACATATAACTTTCAACTAAATGAGTTTCAGTCAAGTGAGTTTTCAGTGAAGTGAACTTTCAGTGAAGTGATCCTAGTGATTTCATTTTCAGTGAAGTTAGTTTTCAATCAAGTGAATGCAATCCATATATATATATATATATATATATATATTGATCTATTATTTTATCAGAATGCTGAATATATATATATATATATATATATATATATATATATATATATATATATATATATATTTATATATTTATTATTAAACCAATTTGTATTAACTAGAATGCCATAAAAAATAACATCTTATTTAATTCCCTAATTAGTTTTTTCTGTGTGATTACAAAATTGATTGTATTATATATTTTATTTATTATTTATTTATTTGTTTTTTGTTGACCAAGAAAATCTTGCAGGGTATGATCCTTTTTGAGTGGAGGCCCTGGAAGAAAATCTCCACATATACAACTAAGAACTGTTACAATCAATTAATTAATTTGTATATATATAATTAAAAGTTAAGACAGAATGAAAATATATCATGTAACACTAACATGCAAGTCTGAGAAAGCATGCATAGTACACAAATTACTAAAGATATGAGCAGTTTAACTATTTGTAGAGCAATTGCTATTTTGTGACTTCATATTTCTTAATGTTTTCTAGTTAGAATTTGTATCATACCAACATGCATCTTTACCCTTTCTGAAGTATTAAATTAGCATACTAAGATTTTTGAACATTTTACTTGTCTGTCATTTTAATTTATTCATAATCCATTTTAAAATTCTACCATATAAATAGAATTTTAAACTTCTCCATAGAATGTTACATTAATTTCTTCTCTAACATTTGTTTTAAGAGTGTTATTAAATTCAATACTAAACCATTCTTTAAATTATTTTAATTGCATCATACCTAAATTTTAATTCATTTATTCCCCAACTTTAACCATCTACTGTGTGAAGAAATGTATAGCATATGCTAACTGTTCTGTCTTTCACACTGTACATATGCCTATATTTAATCCATGTTAAAATACTCTCAGTTTTTCACCCTGTTAATAAGTGTCTTTAAGCTCTGTATTCTACTCTGGTAATTAATCTACTATCAAATTTTATGTAAGCTTTGTATTCGATTTTAAATTTTATGCAAACCTTCATATTCTACTTATATTTAATATTAGCTCATGTAAAGGGCTTTTCCCCCGGGCCTCTGCAGAAAATGGGCCTCAGCTCAGACACCCATTGCTGGTCAACAAACATCAAAATAAAATAAATAAAATAAAAATTGTAGGTGCCTTAATTTACTACTTGTAATTTTATATTTAATGATTAATTGAAACATAAGTTCAATATAATCAGTTTGGGGCAAGGCATTTTTTTCAGACATTAACCCTTACGCATGTACACATTTCTGTGCACCATATTTAAAGAATAATGTGTATAAAATAGAGAGATGGTTCTTCTTTTATATCTCCGTAAAGTACTGATCTAGTTTAAGTACTTAAACTAAGCTGTATTTCTAGGTTCTTCACCAGCACTAAATGGATTCCTAACTATAGATCAAAGTGTGTTACTTTGTGATTTTATTATACAAACAGCATCAAATGTCCATCATTAATTCAAGATACCACAAAGAAGGTTTAGATAAAAGGTAACTACAAATAGATGCCCTTTACAGTGTGAGTAACAGTCAGGCTGAAGCACATACTTACAGAAGCATTTTATTGGCTTCTCAGTAGCATAGAGGTACTGACTGCTGCTTGAGGACAGTAGTATTACTGGCACAAGTTCCTGGGAAGGATCTTTGGTAACATTACTTTACATGCAGTCTGTTAGTATATACCAGAATTATTTATGTATTCCTTTTTGTTGACTAAGTTACCACTTCTGGGCAATGCCCATTTTAGAGTGGACAAAGAGGAAGGATATATAAATGACAGATATATAATAACAGAAAATGAAACACCTGTAGTAAATTACAGAAGCATACACACTGTGCATCACGTTCACAGAGTATAACATTGGGAACAGTACATGACATTCACGTGTTTCAAGACATGGTTTATCCAAGCATTCAAAGAGGGGCAGATAAGAGCTGGCAGTATAAGGTTAGCAGAGGGGCAAATATTTTAAAGTAGGACTATAGAGAGATTAGTAAGAATATGAAGGAACAGTCTGATGTTAGTCAAAGTAGATGTAGTGATAGAGTATCTGGAAGTAAGATTGCGTCTAAATAGGAAAAAATAGTTGGTTTGGCTTTATAACAATACAGGGGTGAGACTGAATCATAGTAGTGATGGGGCAGGATAGTGTGGTGGTATAACTGATGGCAATTCGAATGGTGTTAAGATGGTGACATTACACAGCTGTTATGTTAGCGAGTTCTTCATGTCGAACTTCAGAGTGTTTAAAAATGTTGATATGCTTATAATAAACAATTTTATTAAAATAAAGATATATGATTCCTGCTGTCACCTCTAGGAAATCATCTAATCTTAAATTGCTCAATTACTTGACTATTTCCTGCTTTTATCCACCTTTTAATTACTTTAACTTATCTTGTGGGTCAGTACTTGTTATTGTATGTTTTTAGTAAACTGATATATAGAGTAGTATTATAGACTAATATAATCTACACCAATGTAATCACTTCAGCAACAGCAGGTATGTTTTTGGTTCTTATACAAGAGGAATTTGTTTTGAGAGAGGTAAGAATAACCTCACATAACCTGACACCCTAAAAGCACTAGCAGGATACTTTACAAAGTTACGCAATATATCCCTCAATACTCATATCTGCATCCATGGAATCTGTCAAGAAGATGCCTACACTTCCATCAATATTCAACAGAAAATGCCAGGTACCAAAACACCCAAAATTTCAGGAAGCACACATCAGAGAGTTTGCCATTCCCCAGTAATTCTAATTCCAAAGGGTTGAAAACACATTTGCACACACAAACCTTGCAAGCATCACATTTAATGGAATCAGCCCTTTATTAGCAAATGGTCAGTCAGAAAACACCAGCAGATGGCTCCAAAGAAACGTACTAGGGTAGCACTCAATTCAGTCAAACTTTGACTCCGAGAATACGCCTTATCTTTGCATGTTTTTACACGCTTGTCTTTCTGTTGCACAACGAATAGAAAAGAAATGTGTTCTACTTTTATTTAATGTGCCTTAATCATTTGATGCTAACTTATCTCACAAACGCAGAGCATCTTTAGATAGTTTCAGCAATATAATGCAATCCTGTAGTACTCCTTCATCACTGATCGCATTCATCTCAGTTTGATGAAAATCCTCACTTACACATTCCTTGTATTCCACTTCATAAAGGAAGAAATAGGAGCCATTCCCATTACTCTGTCCACAGCCTTTGTCTTAAAATGTAAAGTAGGTCATGATGGACAAAAGTCTACAAATCTTAGTTAGTGAGGAAAGACTTGACCTAAACCAGCTCCGTCAGCACTGCAACTAGCTAGTCCACATCAACAACAGTTACTAGTAAAGCAGAAAAGGCAATGCGGTTAGACTCTTTATTTATTTATTGTTTGTTTTTATTTATGGGGGCAGAGCACTTGGCAGAATGATATGCAGACACAACCCAGGTAGAATATTACAATAAAACAGACACTGGAAATGTAAGAGGGCAGGCATTTTGACACATTTTAAATGTATTCAAGGAAGCAATGAAGATACAAAGAGTTAAATGTACACAGGTAGTTTCTAGCACTAAGAATGAATACCACATTGGGTCTCACTGGCTTAGTGGGACTAACTTGGTCAAAAAGAGTAACAAAAAAAGAAACAAACAAAGGAACAAAGTAAAAAGGGACACTTGTCTTGAATATACATATTTATCTATACACAGATATGGCTAGATGTAGACATAGATGAAGATAGTTATATGTCTGTGCATATATTTATATATATGTTTGGTCTGCAGAAGGAAAGTTTAGTGTGAGAGATGAATGGACATATCAGAACAAGGAGGGCTGGTAGTGGACCTTCGGTGATATGGTCAGAGGTGCTGCATTTGTGTTATTGAGATAGAAAGGCTTAATGCTGCAAACTGAATGTGGCCAGAGTGAGAGTTCCTTAAGGGATGGTTGGAGAGACTGACTCAAATCTGAACAAGAACAGAGAAAATACAGTTAGCACAGTGAGTTTGTCACTCTCCACTAGCTTTGATTCTAAAGGGGTTGAAAACACATATGCACACACAAACCTGTCTGTATAACAGGAACAAGAAAATCATGTCAAATATTAGGAGGTGCAGCACCCAGCAGGATAAAAGCACTCTCATCAAACTAACCAAACAAGTCAGAGGACAAATAAAGTCTACCAAAGCCAAATTTGAGGTAAGCTTGGCCTCCCAGGCCAAGGACAACCACAAAGCATTCTTTAGCTATGTCCACAACCTCAAAGGCAATGCACAGTTGTATACAGAGCTCATTGTAAATGGAGCCACCTATACTGAGCCAGAAGATATAACAAACCTCCTGGCTGATAAATTCAGCTCCAACTTTACTCCTCTCTCCCCCTCAAACTTCCCTCAGGAAATATCATCAAATATAACTCCCTACAATTATTAGACAACAGGTCCTTAATGCTCTGTCTAAGATCAAGAACACTGCATCAATGGCCTCAAACAATATCCCAAGATGCCTTCTAAATAGCATGAAGCATGACCTATCAGTGCCTCTGGAATTACTGTTTAACTGTAGCCTCCAAACAGGCTTCCATGTCTCACGAATGGAGACAGGCAGCAGTCATCCCTCTGCACAAAGGTGGGCCACCTACAGACACTGGAAACTACAGACCGATAAGTCTCACTAGTCTTATATGTTAAGCCATAGAAATAATTATCATGGAGATAATCAATACAGATATTGTAAACCTCCAGATACTGGACCCAACCCAGTTTGGTTTTATTAAGGGCAGATCATGCCTACTCAACCTGGTGGACTTCTTTGAGAAGGTCACCAAAGTAATGGATGAGGGTAAAATTGTTCACACTGCCTACCTTGACCTGGCCAAGGCATTTGACACAATACTCCACTTGGGTATTGTTGGCAAACTCAAGAGGTTAGGTACAAACCCACATGTCACCTGGTGGATAGCCAATTAGGTGACAGACAGGACACAGGAAGCTAGAATTGGGGAGTCCACCTCTACAAAGAGGTCAGTCACAAGTTGAGTCCCTCAGGGATTAGACCTTGGACCGCTCCTTTTTTGCATTTACTTCTCTCAAGTCAAGGCCAATGTCAGTGGTCTCTGGCTGACTAAATTTACAGATGATTGCAAAGTAAGAGCTGTCATTGAATCTCACACTGGCAAAAATGTTCTACAGGAGGGGCTGACACAGACAAACAACTGGTGTCAGAGCCATGGACTAACACTAAATGACAAGAAATGCATAATAGTATCCTTTGGGAAGTCATCCATCCCTGGTAACTATCATATTGACAAAACACCCCTTAGAGTAGACCTAGTAGTTAGGGACTTAGGGTCACACATAGATAATAATCTAGCCTTTGATCATCACGTGTCTACAGTAGTGATGAAATTATTCTATGTTTCTCAATTTATAAACAAAGATATGGCATCTAAGTCCAAGGAAGTCATTGGTCCACTGTATTCGGCATTCATCAGACCTGTCATTGAGTACAATGCCCCCTTTGCTATGTACCTAACCAGGCATCTGGAATGTCCACAGAAGTTCCTCACTAAAAGAATACAGAGCGTAAGTAATATGTCCTATGCAGACTGCCTCAAGGCCATATCCCTGCATTCTGTTTCCTACACGCTTTTGAGGGGTGGTCTATGACTGGCATACTGGGCAGTGTCAGACCCCACTCTGACGGACCTCCTGCATATCCACAAAATAAACAGCACCTGAATTACCATTCTAAAGATTTAAACCTTGCCTGTGATATAAATAGGATCTGTTGGAGAGATAGGTATGTATCCCAGAGATTACCCCGTCTATGGAACAGACTCCCCATCCATGTGAAGCTGAGTTCCTCTCTAACTCAATTCAAGTGTAACTTGGACAATTTGATGGGAAACCAGAAATTCATCCCTGTTTTGGCAGCTGTTGCCTCTACTGGACACAGGTAACCTGTAAATGGTTAATCTCCTAGGCCCATGCTTACAACTATCAAGGACATCAGAATTTGTCAGAGATTTGGGATGCATGGTGAGGCTTAAAAAGGCCTTTGTGGTCCTTAACCTACGAATCTAGGAACCTTGCAGGCATCACATGTCATTGAGTCAACCCTTCAATTACAACAGGACACCAGCAGATCATGATAAAAAAAGGAAACAGGGTCCATATATCTACCAGCATCCAGTTTTGCTCTGGGATCTAAAATATTGGTCTTGTGAATGAGTGGTATCTTAGGTCATCAGGGGCTGCTGGGAATACGTTTAGTAGTAAGTAGTATCTTGCTATAGAAGTTTAAATAGCAGAGAGATGATTAGCAGGTCTGCTGTTTACTGAATTGGCAACAGCTTAGCTTATTGAGGGATACTCAATCATGTCCCTATCTGGGCAATTTGGTTATGAAGTGACAGAGTTAGCTGGAGATGGATTGGAGGGCTATGCTGTTTCTTTTTGTATTCCGCCTGAGATAATAGTATACTCTTGTCAATGTCTGATCTGGCAGGTAGTAAAAAGACGTGACATTCTTTGAGATGAAAATAGCATGCTTTGTTATTTTTGTCTTTGTTTTCAGTCTGAGTAAAAAAGGTCAGGTTTAGTCTACAAATGCAAAGGTATTTGAAGATGCCTGTGGTTCCTCTGGTGTGGTTATCATAAGCTTTGATTTCTAGGGTGTCAGGCTTTTTTGACATTTTCTGGATTTTTTTTTTTTTTTGCAGGGGTGTTAATTATAAGCTTATTGTATTTAAACCAATTAATGAGTAGCAGGAAATCACTTTGTAAAATGCTTTGCATGTCCTTCAGACTGGACCTGCATCTAAAAATTGCCACATCATCTGCACATAAAAAAGTGGGGCTTTAGTACTGCCCTACTGATGCTTGTTTATTAACATACCGACAAAGAGTGGGGCAATAATTTAACATTGTGGGACACCTGATTGGATGGAGGCTTCTGCTGAGAGGGAGCAGACATTTTTTTACGATAAAATATCGGGTCTATGTTAGAAAAACGAAAGATCAATGTCTTGAACGCTCATAATGAGCGAATATTCCAAAACTCAAAATTGCTATTATGGGTGGCTGTGCCCCCCACACCCCCCATTAAATATATATTCTAACTTTGTGATCGCACTACAGTGAGGAAAGGGCAAATATTCTGATCCACACTTTAGTGCAAAAAAAAACTAGCAATATCAAGGTTTGAAATATTTGCTCATGTGAATGCTCAGTATTTCAAACATTCATTGTTCTAAAGTAGATCCAAAATATCCATTTGTTAAAATGTCATTGAATTATGTAGAAGCCTGTTGGTTGATGTCTGTGTCAGTAACATTTGAAAAAATTGAGGCTTGGACGATAAGGTCAAATGCCAACTCCAGGTCATTCAGAACAGCACTAATACGTTTGTCTCTATAAATACTGTAGTACAAGCGCAGCAATGATTATTTATTTAATTATTAGTATTTGATTACTGGGAAAGTCCAACTGGGATGAAGCCTATTTTCACTGGAGGACTGGGGAGAAAAGCCCCAAATTATTCCAAAACATTTCAAGAAGAATAATTTTACAATCTTCAAAAATAAAGCAAAAAACATCTGCTGTATACATATTTATTTTATCATATCTGTGATTATTACTATATAAGTGAATATTTAATATTATTATAAAGAGACTATTGGTATTCATGAGAAAACCTTAAGTAAAAAAATTACCTCACCACCATCATTAAATCATTAAATATAAAACTAAATATGTTCTTATTTAAAGACTTCAAAAACCCAGGCATTGATAAGTACACTTGTACCTAGGTTTCATTAATACCAATTCATCGGAGAAAATTGTGAAACTGGCCCCTCGATGCTCCAATATCTTTGACCTGGACCATGCAGCCCCTGCAGCTCTTTTGAGTGGAAAGCAACCTCCTACCTCTCATTTTATTAAACAAAAAAAAAAGAATCTTCTTTGTTGTTGTTGCTTTTAAACTATAGCAAACTGTTTGCTAAGCTGTTGCTACAGTTTCTACCCTGCAGAGTGCTACAGCACTCAGGTTTTACATTTAAAAAAAATATTGTTTTTCACTTTTAAACTGTAGCAAACTACTTGCTACAAGGGAGCAAATAGTTACAATTGTTTAGATGACACAGGAAGTGCTACAGCACTGAGGTTGGACTGTAATGCGATACTAGCTTTTAAAAGCTGGTATGTATTAAAAAGTGATGGGGATTGGCGAGTTTTGCCCACCCAACACTTTACACCTGTGGTAGTTGCCCCCTTTAACCCACCCCATGCTACTCTTTTGGGAATTTTCCAAGGCAGACTTGCTTACTGCAGCTTGTAGAAGACCTCTGCAAAATTCCCAACAATCCCTTGCAAATGGACCCACTTGACAGGGTTGCTGCATTCACCTCTGACTTTTACCAGGCACCTGAACAAAAAAGTCAGTACCCGTCTACTACGAATATAACTGTAAATTCAGGAATAAACTTCTCTAATGATTTTCCCCATCTGTGAATACACTAAAACACTGTTATGATCTTAAGGTTGCTACAGATTCCAAAAGAATCTACAAAGTATTATTCACTTACATCAGAAAGTTAAGGAATAATGTCCAACACTACACTGAGCTTATCCATAATGAGATCAAACATTCTGACCCCAAGTATAAGGGTAATATACAGGCAGACAGATTTAGTGCTAACTTTATCTCGCCTACCCATGTTGTTGCCTCCACTATCCCTGATAATTTATTTTCCCCTATAATGCTCTTGAAACAAATCTTAGACTCCCTGTTAAATACTAAAGATACTTCCATAGCAATAGACAACACGCCAGGCTCCATTATCAAGTACGCACAATCTGAGACTCTAATGAAAGTGTTCAACTTCAACCTATCTACAGGGTTTGTTCCTAATGTTTGAAGTAAAGCCACTGTGACTACCCCACACCAGGATAGCCCCCTTCACACCCAGCTAATCAGAGACCCATCTTCCTCACCAGCCTTATATGCAAAGCTATAGAACGTATCATAGCAGAATTCATTTATGCAGACAGAGGCAACATAACTGAGCTAGATTCCAATCAGTTTGGTATTGTGAAGGGCAGATCCTTTCCCTGATCATACTGAGCTTCTTTAAAATGATTACAGGGGCTGTGGGCAGTGGTCATTCTGTGCATACTGATTATCTCAACCTGGCCAAGGCTTTTGACACTATCCCCCAAGCTACTATTACTGAAAAATTAGACAGGCTTAATGTAAACCCCTACATTGTCTGTTGAATTGCAAGTTGGCCATCCAACAGATCCCAAGTTTTGAAAGCTGCTAGTTATCTCTCTCTCTGTCTCTCTCTCGCTCTCTCTCAATATAAATTAGTAACTAGTAACTGTCACCAAGATTAGTTCTTGACCCTCTTCTAGTTGGCATTTATTTTGCAGATATCCAACCAATATCCTAGAAATGTGGTTGACCAAGTTTGCTGAAGTCTGCAAACTGGGCACCGTTATCCACTGATACAAAACAGCTCCAGCAATGGCTGGACTATGCACATACATGGTATATCAATGTTGGTCTCAACTTAAATGAAGACAGTACAGCACAGTAGTTGTTCCCACCATGCATATTATAAATTGTACTCCTCTTCAGACAGATTCAGTCCTAAGAGAATTCTATACTTTTGTGGATAACATTCTCTCATTTGATCATCATGTGTCATCGCAGTCAGGAAATCTTCTTATCAGCCACAGTTAATTTCCAAGGTGATATCTTCAAGATCCAAAGAATTCACCCTACCACGGCACTCTTCCCTTATCAGACCAATTATTGAATACAATGTCCCTTTTGTTATGTACTAATCTAAGTATATTGCACAACTGGAAAGTCTCCTGTGATTTCTAACTAAGAAAACTAAAAGCCTTAAATCCTTTAACTACCCCAGTAGATTAGCATAACTCTTGTTTTACTTAGTGACCTACAGGTTGCTGCCAGGTGACCTCTGACCTCTCATTATACTTAGTGACCTACAGGTTGCTGCCATGTGACCTCTGACCTCTCATTATACTTAGTGAGCTACAGGTTGCTGCCAAGTGACCTCTGACCTCTCATTATACTTAGTGACCGACAGGTTGCTGCCAGGTGACCTCAGTCTTGCTTTTTAAGACATGAAACACCCAATTCTATTTGACTTCCTATTTCTTCACAAAACCAGTGGCTCTACAAAAGCATCCACACTAAGGTCTTATATTTGCATGAACAAATAAACAAGACTAACTGGAGAGATTGGGTCCTATCTTAACATATTCCTAGCCTATGGAATAAGTTACTACCGCAGGTCAGACAAAGTACTACTTTGACTAGCTTTAAGGCTAGTCTTAATGTCTAGATGGGTAGACACAAATTTATACCAGGGTTATCATATACTGCCCTAGTCAATTTGAAAGGTTAGCACTATCAAGTACTTGAAAAGTGTGGCAAGAACATATGTTTGTCTGCTTAAAGCTAATTATGAATAGGCATCTTATGATGCCCTGATTGCTTGCATAGTATATTCATACGTTCCTATGTAAAAGAAAATGTCTATTAAAATAATATTGTTTTTCCAAACAGTACAGCATTAAGTGTACTATATTATCAATAGAACATGTTTATAATATTTCTAACTTTGGCTTTATATTAGTAGATAATGATGTATTATAAAACTCTACAATATTTTAATATCAAACTCAAAGACTGGCTTACGGTTTGAAGTCCCTGTAGGAAGGAGTACTAGTTTACTGTTAAATTTAAAATGGTTAATGCAAAACTTATAATGAAAAAAATTTATTTTTGCAATAATAAAAACCTGAGTTCTACATATGGATTGCACCGCTGTATAGATCCCCATCATGGCTGTCAAACCTCTCAACTGTCCAGATTTTCACAGAATGTCCAGATTTTTGCCATTTATTTTGATGCATTTCTCATAAACTTGTGGTTTTCCAGCAAATCATTGGCAAATCCTTGAGGATTGAAGTCAGAAAAATAATGACAGACATTTGAGTCTCAGACTTCATATCTTTCTTAAAATGTATAGTAATGCAAACACTGTTATTCTAGCAACTTTCTAAATTTGTAAGAGCATATTGTCAACCCATTATTTATGGCTTTGCCCAGATATCTTGCTGTAAGAGGTTGAGAGGTATGACAGCTGGGCAGTTTCAGCAGTATGGTGCTTCTGGATTGTCTGCAGTGCCTGAGTTGCCCTTCTGGAGATGCTGTGATGCCAGACAGCATTGACCAGACTCAGTTTGTCCTTTCAGTCCTTGGATCATGCTACAGTCCAAATGGTTATGAGATTCATTAGCATAGACTATCTCATTACCTGCTGCTACCATGGCAGGAATACAAGCCACTTAGTACTTTGGCATTGTAACATATCAATCTGAATTATCAGTCTAGGGGTAGGGATGCAATTCTCAGTTGGTGCAAAGAAACCGGGTAGCATCAGTTATCCGTTATATTGCCTCAAGCCTTCTGGAATTTAACCCAATATGTTAAGAAATGTGTGAGTACATTACACCATGAAAAAATTATGACATTATGCAAACCAATGGTCATATGTCATGTTATGTGTATGTGTTCATGCCCATTCAGACATAGCTTGCAGACTAAAATATATTACTCAAATACATTGATGAAAGCTCAGGGTGAAAAGGTATAATACATTTGTTTTTAACTAGGCCCCATGCATATGAGGACCTAATAAGCTATTACTGATGCCTGTAGTCAGATTGCTGTTTACAGAGAGCTGTGTCTGCTTTTCTTATATCAAGTAAGGTTTTACACAGAAGCTAAAGAAAGAAGGAAAAAAAATAACTGTATAATGACATAGTGTAGACCAGAAGGTGCTGGGATCTTCAACCTGTCATCATGAATAGGTATATTTGAGCGTATTACTAGTACAGGGTTTTCATGAAGGAAGATACAGATTGTAGTAATAGTAATTGTAGATTGTAGTAATAGTAATTGTAGATTGTAGTAATAGTAATTGTAGATTGTAGTAATAGTAGTGAACAAAGTGCAAAGAAAGCTGCAGCCTTCTGACATAAAGCCCATTGGTTAAAAAAGTTTAAAGTAGGTAACTACATGGCACTGTACTAAAATGAGTTAATTATTAAAGCATGCATATAAACTGCATTATTGATTAACTATAGAACTATGAAAGCTGTATAAATATAATACTAGACAGCACACATTAAAACAGAAACATTTAGTACAAAATAGTTGACCTTTCCTGTCATAAGAGAGACAATGTTATTAATCTGCATTAGGATATAAATCTCTGGGTAAGAGACAAAGGAAACATTGGATGCTGACACAAAATAGCTAGAAATGGTATTCTGAAAACAGAAAATTTGTCTGCACATTTCTGTGAACCGGAGCCTGATTTAGGTCATAATATGTGCAGCTGCAAGAAAGTAGGACAATTTAAACAAGAAATACAGTGTATCTGTTGGAAGACTTGGGAATACCTATTTAAAAAAAAGCAAAACTGAAAAATCACACATTAAGAAAAACAGCACAAATGTGAGGAAAGTCAATGCTGAGCAAATGTTACTTTTGCATAATCTGTGTATGTCTAGAAAGCAAGCAAGTGATATTTATGTATGAAGTCATAGAGTGAGGCACAACATACCTCCTACTTAACACAAACATGCATACATATACACATAGTTGTCTGCCTCTAATATTATACAGGCTTATATGTTCTTACTCACCTTGTTGCCAAGGAGATGAATGGTAAGCTATACCCATAATACCATGTGTTGTCAGAAGATTAATAGCATTCCTCATTAAGTATATGATTGCAACAAATCTCAGGTGAAAATTCCCATCAGCCATTCAGTCATCCTGACTTGTTTTAAAGGATGACATTCAAGTACTGTGCTTGATATATAAGGAGTGCCTGCTCCAGAAATGAGGCAATCATTTCACATCTGGTGACATTTTAGAGCAATCAGTTACATGAAATACGGTGCCATGTCCACAATCATGTGTTACATTAAATGTATTTTACTAGTATGTATCTAGTAAGTACAACTAATTTGCATTTATTGTTTAGCCCAACAGAAATCTGCTAATAAGACTATGAAGGGTAACTCTGTATTAATACAGAATAATGCTGTATGCATGGGAGAATCCTTGTGCTAGGGAGTTTCCATTGTGGTTAGTTCATTAAATGACATTCCAGCAGTTCCTTGCCCTGATGGGGTGGCACAATCTAATGATGTGCCCCATACATAGTTATCAGGGAAGAACTTTATCCCTATATACCATATAACCAAAACAATCATTACAATCTAACGTATCAGAGGAAATGCAAATTATTACTTTCTGAACAAGAACTTCCATCATGCATATTAGACATATGCCCTTCACTTAGCTGGAACATGAGGTATTTATTTATGTATTTATTTACTTTGTTGACTGGATAGATTTGCAGGTGCTCAAACCATTTTAGCCATGGTCTGGTGACAGATTTAGTATAAAATAAATATTAGGTGCTACTCTAATACAGTAAGTGAAAAGTACTGATACACAAATACAAAGATTGTTGCATGAGCATTGTACAAATAAAGACACTGGAGGTAAATAGCAGTCCATAGTTCTGTATCAGGGGTAAACTATTTTTTGTATTTCATTGACAAATAATAGCACTGGTTTTAATGAAATTGTTTTCTTTAAAATTTATCTTAGTGTCAGAGTAATAAATACTCCCCCAAAAAAGCAGTCTACAGGAAATGTAAAACCACAATGTATTTATTACATTCACTCCCTATAGAAAGAATTTCATCAGAATGAAGGTAAACAACATACCCAGCTCTTTAATTAAAGACATGAAAAATTCATGACATATGATAGGCATACCACACTGAACAAGTAGCCTTCCTTTTAAAATAGGTGCAATAGACAAGTGCTCATTCAAACCAGGAGGGACTTCAACATTTAGCAGTATCTGCCATTGCAGTTCTCTGTTTTAAAGTAAAGCTTCTCCACCCCTAGTGCATTTGTCTATCCTCTCAATATAAATAATAAAAACATTTTAAAATCTTTGCGCACGAGGGACCCTTCTATATATAGACATTTGTTCAGTCTACGCTCTGTTTTACCAACATAAAATGCTGGACAATGTGAACATAGGGCGCTACAGAAAACAACATTATGTTTACAAGGAAAATTATCTGTATAGGGTGTAACTTTAGGATTACAACCACATTTGGTCCTTCAAAAATAAAATAACAGTAGAAACAAGTTCCACACTTAATCATTCCCTCATTCTTGGTATATTTACTATTGCTACTCTTAAAATGCCTTTGATGTTATAGGCAGATATTTAAGTGAAACTGGGAGTTAGCACCAATCAAGGTTATTATTAATAACCAAGTCCCAGTTCCTCATCATAATGTCCCATAGCCTCGCTTGAGTCAATAAAGTGTTATAGAACCATGGTTCAGGAAATGTTTTGGTCGTATGTATTTTGCCCTCCAGTGGTTTTACTAGTTGTATATTTGTCACCCCTGCAGGACTTAACGGAGGCCAACATTTCATGAAGCAGCTTAGGGGGATACTTTCTGTTGACAAACATTAGTCTCGCAAAATTTTTCCTCTTCTGAGATCAGCCAAGAAAGACATATCTACTGGTCTTTTGCAATGCTTTTTTTCTGAGCAAATGTGTGAGCACTATTATAGTAGTAACATTCCTGAAAATATGCCTGTTAGATCTGTGCATGACTGCTGATACCATTATGTAGTGATTCTGTGTGGTATTGATAAAAAATGTGTGCCACAGAACAGAGCTGTTATATAGAATAAGATACCAAATCCCATTGTTATTCATAAAGCATTGTACAAAATGGAGGAGAGTGATATTTACAGTGTTATCTCCGGGTATAACCACTGTTCCCCATGTATGAAGTATGTCCTGACCATATGTGGTTCAAAGGCACAACACCTCCAGGGTGCCAGCTGGCCCAGCAGGGTAAGCTGTGAAACTGCAGTTAAGTACAATCCTATAGCATTATGCATGGCAATGCAGTGATTCCCCCTTCCTCCTTCTCTGCTTGTATGCTGCTTAGCATACAGAGTTGGGAAATATATATATATATATATATATATATATATATATAAGCACTGCAAAACTAAAAAAACAAAAAAACAAACAAACAACAATAAGAAAAACAGATCATTAGAAAAAATGCACCAACAGAATTGCATGTGGTGTTGACAGCTCTGCTAGCACACCCACACTTACCCTGCCGTAATACAAAATGTGCCAATTGGAGCTCACAAAGCACTGGATCCCTCATTAGCATATTACAGTAATGATACTAGTTCCATCAGCATTCTTAGTGACTGTGAATTCTTTACAAATCACAGTTCTGTACGAAGGTAGAGCACAGTGCCATGGAAAAACAGTTGTACAAGAATATTCCCTGCTGTGCTATTTTGTCAGGTCATGCAAAACAGAGTTTAAAGCAGCTGTCGGACAGCAGATGTGATGAGGGCTGAAATGGTCACCTTTAAGAATAAATGGAAATTACTGTCAAGCTTTTTTTTTTTCTTAAAGGCAGCAGTTCTTAACAGTACATAAGCATTATAAGATCATAATGATCCACTTCAGATTCTCTGTTTTAGTTTTTTCATTTTATAATGATAATTATACAAGTAGCTTAATTAATCATCTTTGTTTTTGAACATGTTACTAACAATAACATGAAAACTTAAAGATGCACCTCCAAATAAGCTTACAAAACAGCTTTGGCTTGCCAAGAAAAGACAAAATTAACTGCACACCTACAAAATATATATTCCCAGGTACCTGTGTCATTATTACATCTCCAACAGGTGTCTCTAGCTCAGACTACACTTTATAAAGTTGTAGAACATAAGAGAAGTGTTATGAAATACCTATGCATTGATGTGCCAAAAAACTGAAGATATGAACACACAGTAAAGGGCACCAAGGACTTGTTCATTTCTTGGTTTATTAGCTGGATGGATTATTTTGTTTCACTTTTCTGCCTCTATGAATCTGTTATGTTCCATTAACTGGAATCTGATAATTTAAACATAACAGACAGAAATTAATCAGTAATCACTTTACTACAATGAAAAGCCTTTGGAACCTGAGAGTTGTATGCTCTCTTTACTTAAAGTGTTGCAGGATCTATATTAGAAGAGAAAAAAATTCAAAAATTTCTTAAAAGCATGACAATTTTTCCATGGTTAAAAGAGACTTAAAATTTTCATATATGAAATGATTTCTGTGATAAAATAAAAAAAAGACGAAGAATGCCTATTTTTTTCAGTTTTGTCTGTTGTTTAACTAACTTCCGCAAATTCCCAAAGCATTTATTGATTTGATCAAAGGAACTTATGTTAATATAATTAAGCAGCACAACAGGCCAGGGACTCACCTAAGAAGTGCACATGGTCAGTGTGGTTGAGCTTGGCGCATGTGCAGAAGCAGTCATGGAATATTTGTTAGTTCTGCAGGAATCACTCTTGTCCAGGAAAGTATGGGGAAGTAGGAATTAGACTTAAAAAAAGAGTCACCAAGGTTGAAGTCCTCATTGGAGTTAGGTGCCATCCTTTTGTCAGAATCCAACTGTCCAGGAACAGGCATTGATTGGTAGATAAGCTGGAACCATGGATGCAGTGGATACAGGGGGTCTATTTTGCTTGCTAATCATCAAAACAGCTTGGCAGAGAAAATAAATCTGTTAATTTGATTTTGAACACTGTTTTTCTTTTATGATTACTTATTATCTGGCAGTTATAGATTTGACAGAAACAGCTGTGTATAGTCATATCTAAAAAGCTACTGATTAGAGGCAGAAACCACTTGCTTGTGATAACTGTTAAATGTGGAAGCTATTTACACAGTATTTCTTTACCAAAGTCTTTCTATAAGAAATACCACTTTTGTTAAAGACCCTAATGAAAGCTGATATATCTTTGCAATAATTTTTACAGCTTCTATATACTGGCAACTGGTGTATTACTTCAATTGTCTTATAGAAGGATGTGCTAGTCCCAAAGGTTCATAGGTTCATACATTCATAGGTGTTTACTAGGCTAATGACAAAAGAGCCTTTTTAAGCCTAGCCATGCATCTCAAATCACTTACAAGTTCTAGCACCCTTGATAAGTGTAAGCAGGAGCTTAAGAGATTAAACATTTACAACCGGGGGCCTGGAAGGTGAACCCTTTACAGGCTGCATGTGTCCAGGGTAAATTTCCTATTCCACATCCAATTGTCCAAGTTACACTTGAGTAGAATTAGGGAGTAACTCTGTTTCACATGGATGGGGTGACTGTTCTAGAGAAGGGGTGGTCTCTGGGATGCACACAGGTTCTAGTAATATTACAGGCAAGCGTTAAGTCTTTACAATGGGTAATTATGGTGCAGCTTGTTTTGCAGAAATGCAGGAGGTCCATCAGGGTGGGATCTGACAATGCGTGTATGCCTAGCATAGATCTCCACTTAACAGCCTGTTTGAGACAGAATACAGGGATAGGGCCTTGAAGCAGTCTGCACAGGAAATGTTACTTATGCCCTGTATTCTTTTACAGAGGAACCTCTGTGGACATTCCAGTTGTTGGATGTGCCTGGTTAGATGCATACAAAAGGCGGCACTGGAACGTCTGTGGACGTTCCAGCTGTTGGATATGCCTGGTTAGGTACACACCAAATGGGCACTGGAACCTCTGTGGACATTCCAGCTGTATGTGTCTGGTTATTTACATAAAAGTAAAACTTGTCCCCCTTCAGACCCATTGTATCTGCCCCAAATATGTCACGGAAGGTATTTCTTTACTGGTGGACTCTAAATATAATCCTATTGTTCAGAAAATGAATTCATACTTGAAAGACTCATGGGACTTTTTAAACAGTATTAGGGAACACATTTTAGTGTCAGCTTTTGATCCTACTACACAAGTGATGTTTGGTCTTGATGTTGTGTCTCTTTTCACTTGTATCCCCCACTTTGAGGAGTGGAACAAGTTAGAGAATATTTAAACACATTTTCCACATTTAATAATTCTGAAAGCAATTTTTACTGTGAATTAATAGATGTTCTACTAAACAATATTTTTTTTGTCTTTAACAAGATAATATACAAACAAATTTGGAGGGGTAGCTATGGGGTCCCCTGCAGCGCCATCCTTTGCAAATATTGTGATAGGCCACTGGGAGTACACTGTGTTAGAACCACTAGTCATGGAATGCCAGATTATATTTTTTAAGAGATTTATTGATGACTTGTTTTTTGGCATGGTTGATGATGTACAAAAAGTAAAAATAAAGATGTAGATGTAGACCTGTAGTTACCCGTAGATATCAAAGCTCGTACTCGGGATGAAACCAATAAACCTTTATTCCACAAAGAACAATTCCATACGTGCTGGTTAAGCACTTTCAACTGGAAACCCAGCCTTCTTCAGAACAAATAACTTCAGCACTCTTACAAGAATATATAGCGTACAATTGTAATTCAATTAAAAAAAAAAAAAAACCACCAAAATTATAAAAGGTATACTACCCATTTTAAAAAAACTTCATCTTAAAAATTTCATCTTAAAAATGCTGATGCTTATAAAAATGCATGAACTATGAAATACAATAATTTTGTCTTTTGAAAACAACAAATGGAACAAATCCCATGGTTTCTATAAATGTCTAATGTATTGCCACCACTTCTATTATGTAAAATCACTAAGTCATCTAACACTGCCTATGAGTATATAAATGTACTACCACATACTCCACTAATAAATAAAAAACTTCTGTGGGATACACTACTCTGTGAATCCTAACTAGAATGTATTACCATCATGTGTTATAATCAAACTGATGTATACTTGTAATAATGTATACTTGTGATAAGGTGTAAGGACCACTGTAATTAATGATGAATTAATAATGTATAAGTAATACTAAATAATATATAAAACACTAAAAAATATGAAAATAATATAAAAATATATGTACAATGTGACAAATTAATTAAATTCTTTGTAACAAATTCTGTAATTTATTAGTGTTTTATATATTATTTAGTATTACTTATACATTATTAATTCATCATTAATTACAGTGGTCCTTACACCTTATCACAAGTAACTACAGGTCTACATCTACATCTTTAGTTCTACTAGTTGCTGTTCTTTTCATCTATTACATTGGTTATTCTTGATGTACAAAAAGTAAAAAATGTTGTTGACACCCTTAATTCCAGGTCAGGATATTTAAAGTTTGTCCTGGGGGATGTAGGACTAAAAGTCCATTTTGGATGTGATTCTGGAATGGGATGTTAAGCTTTATAAGTTAATAAGTAGGATTTTCAGGAAAGAAACTTTCACCAACAGTTGCTTGCATTATACCAGCATGCACCCTCGCTATATGAAGAATAACATTGCAAAAGGACAGCTCATAAGAGCTAGTCGAATGACAAGTTAAATGGGTGATTTTGTTAAGCAAATAGAATTTGTTATTACCTTGTTTGTTGAAAGAGGGTATAGTAAGACCCTGTTAAAAGAGCAGGCTGAATATGTTATACAGAACAAGGACAGTTTCCAGCTATCCTTGAGTGTGGGTTGTCTAACCCTATCACAAAACAGAACCAAGATAGGAATACATAAGATGCTGGTAATTACTTCAGTTTGGACATGACAGTAGACAGTGGTATTATCAGAAATATTATTTCTGACAACTGGAAAATTATACAGGGAAATAAAATTTACAATCTATTGTAGGGTTTGTATATAAAAATCAAAACAATTTGAAAAATATTTTTGAAAGAGAGAGAGAAACAAAGTGGGATATTGTCCCAATAGTACACAGAAAAAATGGGGCATGTACAAGTATGGGAATTGTAACATATGCAGATATATTTCTGGGGTCTATATTAGAACATCGAAGTTTCAAAACTTCGAATGTTCTAATACTGACCCCTATTCAGCAAAAGCTGAAAATATCAAAGCAACAAAAAAAAAACACATTTTTTCGTAGGGAAATAATTTGTTTGTCCTTTTCTGTTGCTTCGGTATTTTCAGCGCTGTGGTGGAAAGTTACTGGTCTGGGTTCAGGTAAGTGTGCGATTGAGTGCGGGGTAGGTTAGTTAGGGTTAGGGTGTGGGTTAGGTATGTGTGTGATTGTGTGGACGTGAGGGTTAGGGCGGGTTAGGTGAGTTAGGGTTAGGGCGCAGGTCAGGTAAGTGTGCGATTGGGTGGACGTGAGGGTTAGGGTGGGATAGGTGAGCTAGGGTTAGGGTGCGGGTGAGGTGAGTGTGCGATAGTGATGGACCTTAGGGTTAGGGTTTGGGTTAAGGTAAGTGGATAGATAGTGGTGTGTGTATAGTTTAGTGTAGGGTTAGTTGTAAGATTTTAGGTGTATGTGTGTGGATTGCTGTTTATTTGGTGTGCTTGTGTTGTGTGTATGTGTTTTGGAACAGCAATTTTTTTCCCTAGGAAAAAATTTGCTGTTCTGTATGTTCAATGTTTTCAGCTTTCACTGAATAGTGGTCGATATTAGAACATTTGAAGTTTTGAAACCCATATTTCTGAAGGTCCTTTAGTTAATTTAGAACACCTACCTTGCACTTTGACAGTTCCAGGACATTTTAACTGTAAGAGTAAAGGAGATGTGTACATTGGTATGAGTGCACATTGCAGTGCATTCTACATTGGTATGACTATAAGATCCCTATGCACTAGAATAAAAGAACATTACTATAACATTAAAAAAACCGGACAAAACAAATGCTTTTTATAAACATACTACCATTTGTCCTACATGTAATACATTTTTGTTTTCTGTGCTGGAACAAGGAAGTCACGACTTCAGGGGTGGCAATTTCAAAACAAATCTTGAACAAAGGGAGGCTTTATGGCAGATTAGACTTAATTCAGACAAAAAACCTGGTATAAATGATGCTGTCAGCATTAAATGTTTTTTGAAAGACTAGAGTCTATACAAGGAAATAATTTCCTGAGTTCACAAGTCTTATTGTTTAATTGTGTAACTGTTTAAGTGGAAAAATGAGTTAATTGGTGGAGAAGTATTTCAGAACTGTTTTTAAAAGTGATGTTGAGTATGTACATTTTATTCTGAGGAAGTTTGGTTATGAAAGCATGGATGCAAAGTTTTATTACACTAACATGTGGATTTCACTATGTTTTTCTTGCATCTTTCAGTCTGTTTTTTTTTATTTTTTGTGATTACTCAGGAGCATTTCTGCATTTTTTATCTTATTAGATACATACCAAATGGCTACTGGAACCTCTGTGGACATTCCAGTTGTTGGATGTGCCTGTTTAGGTACATACCAAAGGGGCACTGAAACCTCTGAGGATGTTCCAGTTGTTTGATGTGCCTGGTTAGATACATACCAAAGGGGGCACTGGAACCTCTTTGGATGTTCCAGTTGTTGGATGTCCCTGGGTAGTTACATAGCAGTGGGGACACTGGAACCTCAGAGGACATTCCAGTTGTTGGATGTGCCTGGTTGGGTACATACCAAAGGGGCACTGGAACCTCTGTGGATGTTTCAATTGTTGGATATACTGAGTTAGATACATACAAAAGAGGGCACAGGAGCCTCTGTGGATGTTCCATTTGCTGGATGTGCCTGGGTAGGTACATACTAGTGGGTCACTGGAACCTCTGGACATTGCAGATGGTGAATGTGCCTCATTAGGTACATACCAAAAGGGGCACTGTAACCTCCATGGACATTCCAATTGTTGGATGTGACTGGTTAGATACATACCAAAGAGGGCACTGGAACCTCTGTGGATGTTTCAATTGTTGGATATACCGGCTTAGATACATACAAAAGAGGGCACAGGAGCCTCTGTGGACATTCCAGTTCTTGGATGTTCCTGATTAGGTACATATTAAAGGGGGCACTGGAACCTCTGTGGCTGCTCCAGTTGTTGGATGTGCCTGGTTAGGTACATACCAAAGGGAACTTTGAAATCAGTGACAGGTCTGATAAGCAGCTTTCCTGCTAAGAGAACCCCCTCAGCCAGCTATACTATGCTAAGACAACCCCCTCAGCCAGCTGTACTATGCTAAGATGACCTCCTCAGCCAGCTATACTACTTTATAGATATTTAGCTGCTTTACCTCACTACAAGACTTCATTTCAACTGTGGCACTCTTTTCCAAGTGCTGTTGTAGAAGGTGAACTATATTTATCTTTATTTTTATCCAAATGGCAACTCATCGATCTGCCAACAACATATAACTTATTAGCAATATTAATGAAGTAAAAATCCATGCTATTTGCTGCCTTTTACTTTAATCCCAATTAACAATTAATGCAAGCAGCATAGTCACAATAGAAATAAAATATGTTTATATTAATTATTCTAAGGACTGCAATAGCAGTGCATTTTAGCCTCATGAATTCTTGTGTCCTGGCCTGTGTCAGACTCTTACATTTTATACCATACCATATTGTTCTTATATACATTAACTTAGAAGCCTGTATGAAATGTATCTCATTCAATCACAGATCATTCAATGTATGGCTGCAAAGCTGTTGATATTAAATGTAACAAATGCATCTTCTGATTGTTATACACCGTTACTATGTTTGAAATTCTACTTTTGGAAAATATGTTGATACTAAATTAACCAGTGTATTTATTGAATTTAAATAATGCTATAGTTGGATTGTTGTTTACTATATTTCTCTCTAGCAGGAGTAAATTATTTTCAATTGCTTTTTAACTTAGTTATATAATATCAAATTGCCCTACTATTCCCATTATCAACAGGACATTTTTAAATAATACTCTGACACTTACCTGAGCAGTAAGTCTATATATCATATTGAAAGTTTGCAACAAGCACAAGTGTCCTGCATTTCCTGATCAAGCTTATTAAATGTAGGTATGTTTATTTTGTAATTTCTTTAAAGTTAATAGAAACAATCAGTTGTTGGAAAACTTGACTCTCCCTATATAATATTTCAAAAGTAGGGTCAGCTTGCTCTGTTAGTGTCCCCCTCCCTTACAGTACCATATTTTATAATCGGCAGCCTCTTCTTGTAGTGAATGCATCTTACATCAAACAGTATTTTGAATTAAAAAGTGCGTCTAACTTACCAAGAGTGTTCCTCCATTTCAACTGGTTTTAAAGACAATTGTGATACATAGTGCAGTGGTGCTGCATTTGCTCTCATTCTGCTTGGACTCACTCCACTGCACCACCTACCTCCAATTTCCACCTACCCCACATATCCTAAATTTATACTTCCTCTTGCTCCACCCCTACTACAGTAAACCAATTATCATCCACTGATATGTTTCAGGAGATGAATGCCACACCCTGCCCACCTTCAACATGCATCACCAAAGTTCCAGTGTTTTCGTAATCTTACCTAACATGACATTTATAAATATTATACTTCCTATTATTCTTTTCACTTCAACCTTACTATATGTTCCAACTCGGTCAGATAACACATTACTACATCAACATAATTATCTCACAAGCACTTATCCAGCTAAAGCACAAAGTAAATCAAACTATTTTAACATACCCCACAAACTATTTCATTCTACCCCTCATACTCAGTTTTCATGTAGATACCATCAGACTAACTACACCAACATGATATGCCTCAAATACTTCCCTATACAACCCTCTTTCACTCCAAATTACAATAAATAAAAACTCAGATTGCAATGGCAACACAATCTCATCTTATGCCGCTGTGGAGATATTCATCCCAACCCAGGTCTTACCTATATTGCCCCATCTTCCAGCCATCATCTGACAAACCCTAGGTCAACCCTCCCTCTTTTCGTAAACAGACACTCTAGCATCCTGTTCTGGAAGGCAAATATATGAAACCTCCACAAAGAATCCATGTATTCCTTGGTATTCCTTGCTTCCATAACATCCTACCATCCAGATCTGTTCTTCATTACAGAAACATGGGTATATGAAAAGACGTAGCAGATGAACAGATAGCCCCCCCCCCCCAGGCTACAATCTTCTTAGACTAGATAGACGTAGGCACTGCAGCCATTCTGTACAACAATTCATTAGTTGTAATTCCCTTACCTATGAACATTCTGTACAACAATTCATTAGTTGTAACTCCCTTACCTATGAACATTCTGTATAACAGTTCATTAGTTGTAACTCCCTTACCTATGAACATTCTGTACAATTCATTAGTTGTAATTCCCTTACCTATGAACGTTCTGTACAACAATTCATTAGTTGTAGCTCCCTTACCTATGAACAGTCTGTACAATTCATTAATTGTAACACCCTTACCTATGAACATTCTGTACAACAATTCATTAGTTGTAACTCCCTTACCTATGAACATTATGTACAATTCATTAGTTCTAACTCTCTTACATATGAACATTCTGTACAATAATTCATTAGTTGCAACTCCATTACCTATGAACATTTTGTACAACAATTTATTAGTTGTAACTCCCTTACCTATGAACATTCTGTACAACAATTCATTAGGTCTAATTCCCTTACCTATGAACATTCCGTACAACAATTCACTAACTGTAACACCCTTACCTATGAACATTCTGTAAAACAATTCATTAGTTCTAACTGCCTTACCTATGAACATTCTGTACAACAATTTAATAGTTGTAACTCCCTTACCTATGAACATTCTGACCAACAATTCCTTAGTTATAACTGCCTTACCTATGAACATTATATACAATAGTTCATTAGTTGTAACTCCCTTACCTATGAACATTCTGTACAACAATTCATTAGTTGTAACTCCCTTACCTATGAACATTCCATACAATTCATTAGTTGTAACTCCCTTACCTATGAGCATTCTGTACAATCCATTAGTTGTAACTCCCTTTCCTTTGAACATTCTATACAATTCATTAGTTGTAACACCCTTACCTATGAGCATTCTGTACAACAATTCATTAGTTGTAACTTCCTTACCTTTGAACATTCCATGCAATTCATTAGTTGTAACTCCCTTACATATGAACAGTCTGTACAATTCATTAGCTGTAACTCCCTTACATAAGAACATTCTGTACAACAATTCATTAGTTGTAACTGCCTTACCAATGAACATTCTGTACAACAATTCATTAGTTGTAACTGCCTTACCTATGAACATTCTGTACAACGATTCATTAGTTGTAACTCCCTTACCTATGAACATTCTGTACAACAATTCATTAGTTGTAACTCGCTTACCTATGAAGATTCTGTGAAATTAATTAGTTGTAACTCCCTTCCCTAAGATCATTCTGTGCAACATCTCATTAGTTGTAACTCCCTTACCTATGAACATTCTGTACAACATTTCATTAGCTGTAACTGCCTTACCTATGAACATTCTGTAGAAAAATTCATTAGTTGCAATTCCCTTACCTATGAACATTCTCTACATCAATTCATTAGTTGTAACTGCCTTACCTATGAACATTCCATACAATTCATTAGTTGTAACTGCATTACCTATGGACATTCTGTACAACAATTCATTAGTTGTAACTGCCTTACCTATGAACATTCTGTACAACAATTCATTAGTTGTAACTTCCTTACCTATGAACATTCCATGTAATTCATTAGTTGTAACTCCCTTACCTATGAACATTCTGTACAACAATTCATTACTTGTAACTGCCTTACCTATGAACATTCTATACAATTCATTAGTTGTAACCGCATTACCTATGAACATTCTGTACAACAATTCATTAGTTGTAACTGCCTTACCTATGAACATTCTGTAGAACAATTCATTAGTTGTAACTCCCTTACCTATGGAAATTCTGTACAACAATTCATTAGTTGTAACTCCTTTACCTATGAATATTCTGTACAACAATTCATTAGTTGTAACTGCCCTACCTATAAACATTCTGTACAACAATTCATTAGTTGTAACTGCCTTACCTATGAACATTCTGTACAATTCATTAGTTGTAACTCCCTTACCTATGAACATTCTGTACAACATTTCATTAGCTGTAACTGCCTTACCTATGAACATTCTGTAGAAAAATTCATTAGTTGCAATTCCCTTACCTATGAACATTCTCTACATCAATTCATTAGTTGTAACTGCCTTACCTATGAACATTCTATACAATTCACTAGTTGTAACTGCATTACCTATGTACATTCTGTACAACAATTCATTAGATGTAACTGCCTTACCTATTAACATTCTGTACAACAATTCATTAGTTGTAACTTCCTTACCTATGAACATTCCATGCAATTCATTAGTTGTAACTCCCTTACCTATGAACATTCTGTACAACAATTCATTACTTGTAACTGCCTTACCTATGAACATTCTATACAATTCATTAGTTGTAACCGCATTACCTATGAACATTCTGTACAACAATTCATTAGTTGTAACTGCCTTACCTATGAACATTCTGTAGAACAATTCATTAGTTGTAACTCCCTTACCTATGAAAATTCTGTACAACAATTCATTAGTTGTAACTCCTTTACCTATGAATATTCTGTACAACAATTCATTAGTTGTAACTGCCCTACCTATAAACATTCTGTACAACAATTCATTAGTTGTAACTGCCTTACCTATGAACATTCTGTACAACAATTCATTAGTTGTAACTCCCTTACCTATGAACATTCTGTACAACATTTCATTAGCTGTAACTGCCTTACCTATGAACATTCTGTAGAAAAATTCATTAGTTGCAATTCCCTTACCTATGAACATTCTCTACATCAATTCATTAGTTGTAACTGCCTTACCTATGAACATTCTATACAATTCACTAGTTGTAACTGCATTACCTATGTACATTCTGTACAACAATTCATTAGTTGTAACTGCCTTACCTATGAACATTCTGTACAACAATTCATTAGTTGTAACTTCCTTACCTATGAACATTCCATGCAAATCATTAGTTGTAACTCCTTTACCTATGAACATTCTGTACAACAATTCATTAGTTGTAGCTGCCTTACCTATGAACATTCTATACAATTCATTAGTTGTAACTGCATTACCTATGAACATTCCATGCAATTCATTAGTTGTAACTCCCTTACATATGAACAGTCTGTACAACAATTCATTAGCTGTAACTCCCTTACATAAGAACATTCTGTACAACAATTCATTAGTTGTAACTGCCTTACCTATGAACATTCTTTACAACAATTCATTAGTTGTAACTGCCTTACCTATGAACATTCTGTACAACAATTCATTAGTTGTAACTCCCTTACCTATGAACATTCTGTACAACAATTCATTAGTTGTAACTCGCTTACCTATGAACATTCTGTGAAATTAATTAGTTGTAACTCCCTTCCCTAAGAACATTCTGTGCAACATCTCATTAGTTGTAACTCCCTTACCTATGAACATTCTGTACAACATTTCATTAGCTGTAACTGCCTTACCTATGAACATTCTGTAGAAAAATTCATTAGCTGCAATTCCCTTACCTATGAACATTCTCTACATCAATTCATTAGTTTAACTGCCTTACCTATGAACATTCTATACAATTCATTAGTTGTAACTGCATTACCTATGAACATTCTGTACAACAATTCATTAGTTGTAACTGCCTTACCTATGAACATTCTGTACAACAATTCATTAGCTGTAACTTCCTTACCTATGCACATTCCATGCAATTCATTAGTTGTAACTCCCTTACCTATGAACATTCTGTACAACAATTCATTAATTGTAACTGCCTTACCTATGAACATTCTATACAATTCATTAGTTGTAACTGCATTACCTATGAACATTCTGTACAACAATTCATTAGTTGTAACTGCCTTACCTATGAACATTCTGTACAACAATTCATTAGTTGTAACTCCCTTACCTATGAAAATTCTGTACAACAATTCATTAGTTGTAACTCCTTTACCTATGAATATTCTGTACAACAATTCATTAGTTGTAACTGCCCTACCTATAAACATTCTGTACAACAATTCATTAGTTGTAACTGCCTTACCTATGAACATTCTGTAGAACAATTCATTAGTTGTAACTCCCTTACCTATGAACATTCTGTACAACATTTCATTAGCTGTAACTGCCTTACCTATGAACATTCTGTAGAAAAATTCATTAGTTGCAATTCCCTTACCTATGAACATTCTCTACATCAATTCATTAGCTGTAACTGCCTTACCTATGAACATTCTATACAATTCATTAGTATTAACTGCATTACCTATGAACATTCTGTACAACAATTCATTAGTTGTAACTGCCTTACCTATGAACATTCTGTACAACAATTCATTAGTTGTGAATACCTTAGCTATGAACATTCTGTACAACAATTCATTAGTTGCAACTGCCTTACCCATGAACATTCTGTACAATTCATTAGTTGTAACTCCCTTACCTATGAACATTCCATACAACAATTCTTTAATTGTAACTCCATTACCTATGAACATTCTGTACAACAATTCATTAGTTGCAACTCCCTTACCTATGAACATTCTGTACAACAATTCATTAATTGTAACTCCCTTACCTATGAACATTCTGTACAATTCATTAGTTGTAACTCCCTTACCCATGAACATTCTGTACAATAATTCATTAGTTGTAACTCCCTTACCTATGAACATTCTGTACAATAATTCAATAGTTGTAACTCCCTTACCTATGAATATTCTGTACAACAATTAATTAATTGTAACTCCTTTACCTATGAATATTCTGTACAACAATTCATTAATTGTACCTGCCTTACCTATGAACATTCTGTACAACAATTCATTAGTTGTAACTGCCTTACCTATGAACATTCGGTACAACAATCCATTAGTTGTAACTGCCTTACCTATGAACATTCTGTACAACAATTCATTAGTTGTAACTCCTTTACCTATGAACATTCTATACAACAATTCCTTAGCTGTAACTCCTTTACCTATGAACATTCTGTACAACAATTCATTAGTTGTGACTACCTTACCTATGAACATTCTGTACAACAATTCATTAGTTGTGACTACCTTACCTATGAACATTTTGTGCAACAATCTATTAATTGTAACTGTCTTACCTATGAACATTCTGTACAACCATTCATTAGTTGTAACTCCCTTACCTATGAACATTCCGTACAACAACTATTTAGTTGTAACTCTGTTACCTATGAACTTTCTGTGCAACAATTCATTAGTTGTAACTCCCTTACCTATGAACATTCTGTACAACAGTTCTTTAGTTGTAACTCCCTTACCTATGAACATTCTGTACAACAATTCATTAGTTGAAACTCCCTTAAGTATGAACATTCTGTAGAACAGTTCATTAGTTGTAACTCTCTTACCTATGAACATTCTGTACAATTCATTAGTTGTAACTGCCTTACCTATGAACAGTCTGTACAACAATTCATTAGTTGTAACTCCCTTACCTATGAACATTCCATACAATTCCTTAATTGTAACTGCCTTACCTATGAACATTCTGTACAATTCATTAGTTGTAACTCCCTTACCTATGAACATTCTGTACAATTCATTAGTTGTAACTGCCTTACCTATGAACATTCTGTACAACAATGCATTAGTTGCAACTCCCTTACCTATGAACATTCTGTACAATTCATTAGTTGTAACTCCCTTACCTATGAACATTCTGTAGAACAATTCAATAGTTGTAACTCCTTTACCTATGAACATTCTGTACAATTCATTAGTTGTAACTCCCTTACCTATGAACATTCTGTACAACAATTCACTAGTTGTAACTCCCTTACCTATGAACATTCTGTACAATTCATTAGTTGTAACTCCTTTACCTCTGTACATTCTGTACAACAATTCATTAGTTGTAACTGCCTTACCTATGAACATTCTGTACAATTCATTAGTTGTACCTCCCTTACTTATGAACATTCTGTACAACACTTCATTAGTTGTAACTCCCTTACCTATGAACATTCTGTACAATTTATTAGTTGTAACTGCCTTACCTATGAACATTCTGTGCAATTCATTAGTTGTAACTCCCTTACCTATGAACATTCTGTACAATTTATTAGCTGTAACTCCCTTGCCTATGAACATTCTGTACAATTCATTAGTTGTAACTGCCTTAGCTATGAACATTCTGTACAATTCATTAGTTGTAACTCCCTTACCTATGAACATTCTGTCCAACAATTCATTAGTTGTAACTCCCTTACCTATGAACATTCTTTCTTTCCTTCCATAATGCTCAATTACTAGTAAGACAGCAAAAACTAAATGGCAATAAATGTATATTTATTGCAGCAGTTTTATTCTCAAAGACCAAAGAAGCTCTCACAAATGAACTACCTACAGCAGTGCCTGCAACCTTATCTCATTCTCTAGAGATATATTTAATCGAACACTAAAAAATGTAACTGATCCCCCCTATGAACTCTTCTACTTAATGATGCAGTCAGTTTCCTCATCTCAACTTTTCTAAATATATTAGATCATCAGGCTCCAATCAGTGAAAAAGTACAAAAACTAACCCTGGTCCATGACTTCAAAAAAAAAAAAAATCCAACCAAACACCAACTACAGGTTACAACAAAGACATCACAATAACCCTAAGATATTTTGGAACTCTATAAACAAACTGGTCATGCTACCTAATACAAATATCAACGTACACTGTATAGCTCTATCCATCCACCCTCAACCACTTTTGCACATAGGTTCATAGGTTAGTACTAAGCTAACTGCCCTTGCGAGCCATTTTAAGCCTAGCCAATTATCCCTTGTGAGACTCAAACCCTGCACCTTGTGTTTGTAAGGCAAACACCTTAACCATTAGGCCACCCACCCTTGGTTTGGGGTGTCACTTCAGCAGTGACAATCATCTTGAGCCAAGGTTTCTACCACCTGGTGCCTAGCCCTGCCACAGTAGTTCATTCGTACCAATCATATACACACACACTCTCACCTACAGTAAACTTATAGTGTCCAATCCACCTACTGCATGTTTTTGGAATGTGGGAGGAAACTGGAGCTCCCGGAGGAAACCCACATGACCACAGTGAGGCCATGCAGACTCTGCACAGAAGGCACCCCAGCCAAGAATCAGACCGGAGAACAGCTTGCTGTGAAGTGGCGACAATGCTAACTGCTGCAACACTGCGGCCACCCTCTTTATAGTGTATCCATTTAAATCCCCCTTTGTCCAGTCTATAGTAAATCTTTTTAAAAGTCATACCATCAGTCTCTGTCTCTTTCTCTCTCTCCATTCAATCCAAACAACAGTAACAACAATTTCTTATTCCAGCCCATTCCCATTTCTGCCATAAAAAGCTAAAATCCTGCACTGTAATTCTAAATAGTCTTCCCGCAGAATATCTCAGCACTGTAGATGAATCAATATCATACCCTGTATTATTAATTATCAACTACTCTGTAAGAGAATAATCAAATAACCATAATACTCTGGAAAATATCATTTATCATCCCTCTTCATAAATGTTTCTCATTCACAGATTGCTCAATTTACTAGCTCATAGCAATTCTCTCTCTCTCTCTCTCTCTCTCTCTCTCTCTCTCTCTCTCTCTCTCTCTCTCTCTCTCTCTATTTGCTAAAATCATAGAGAAGTGTATCCACTGTCAACTAATGGGCCATTTCACTACAAGTAATCAAATTAGAAACATACAACATGGTTTTGAACCTTAGTATAATAATTATATTGCCCTTCTTAGCTTTACAAATAAGATTAGTATAGGAAAAACAATGGAAACCTTGCCACCTCTATCTTTCTTGATCTGGCTAAAGCATTCAGTACTGTTTCTCATCAAAAATATCTAATAGACCTTTCCTCACTTCAGGTCTCTCAATCTCTGCTAGCCTGGTTCAAAAACTATCTCTCTGGTAGGCCTCAATCTGTGAAATGGCAACATACTTACTCCTCCATCTTCCCTGTCTCTATCGGAGTTTTACAAGGGTCCATCCTTGGCCCATGATTCCTTAATGTGTGCACCAGCTCACTTCATACTGCCTCCAAAGCTGCCTCTATCTTCCAATATGCAGATTATTCTACTATCATATGATAAGAACCTCCCCAATTAAAAAAAAAAAAATCACATGGGACTCCTTCACTTCTATTAAATCATTGCTAACAAACTCCCAACTCCTTCTTAACTCTAACAAAACTAAGGTTATGGTTTTTACCACTAAGAATAGTACACAACTTAATCAATCCTTTTCTATTTGTATCTCAAGACAAACTGCGAAGAGTTGTCATAGATGACAACATGAAACTTGACCAACATATAGCATATGCTATTAAAACAAACTCAAAACTAGGGACTTTACATATATCCAAACATTACCTCAATAACAACACCAGAAAAAAATGCATCTGATTAATTATTACCATCATTACTTTATGCATCACCTATCTTTACTTACTAAATTCTAACTTAAAGGTTAAACTAAACATTTTAAAATAAAATTCCTACATTTGCTTCAAATCTCCCTTCATTCTCACAGCACTGTCATTCCCCAAAAGCAATGACATCACTTGAACTTCCAAATCATCTTACCTACTCTCAGTTAATTATGACTGATACTCTTTTCAAATCATCTTACCTACTCTCAATTAATTATGACTGATACTCTTTTCAAATCATCTTACCTACTCTCAATTAATTACGACTGATACTCTTTTCAAATCATCTTACCTACTCTCAATTAATTATGACTGATACTCTTTTCAAATCATCTTACCTACTCTCAATTAATTATGACTGATACTCTTTTCTACCAACCTGAAAACTTTCCTGATCTCAAAAAAACACTACAGTAGTACTGCACAACAAAATCTTTAAGATATAGCAACCAATTGCTCCTTAAAACCATCACATTTAATAACATGGCTGACAAAGTTTGCAGATGACTGCAAACTGGGCGCCATAGTAGAAAACACATCTGACACAGATATCCTTCAGAAGGGTCTCACAGAAACGGATAACTGGTGCCAGAGCCATGGCCTAAAGTTAAATGCCAAAAAATGCATAGTCATACCCTTTGGGAAAAACAAGGTTACCCCTAGCTACCAAATAGGTGGCAATCCACTGAGCACAGAAGAAGTTATCAGGGACCTGGGGACCCAGGTTGATAGTAGTCTGTCATTCGACACCCATGTAGCTAAAGTAGTTAGGAAGACCTTCTACATTGCCCACCTTATCATGAAGGGATTCTCATCTAGATCAAGGGAGGTCATAGTCTCCTTTACTCATCACTCATCAGACCAATGATTGAGTACAATGCCCCATTTGGAATGTATCTGACCCGACACTTGCAGCAGCTGGAGAGGCCAGAAAAGTTCCTCACCAAAAGGATAAAGGGTCTCAAACATCTGTCCTATGCTGCCCGACTGAAAGAACTCCAGCTCTATTCAGTCGCCACGCTTGCTCAGAGGTGACCTTTGCCTAACATACAAGGCCATGTCAAACCCAGATTTGATGAATATGCTTCACCTCAAAAAATCTAGATCCGTCAGAGCCACAAGGGCGGGAGACTTAAACCTCGACACGGCTATTAATAGGACGTGCTGGAGGGATAGATTCATCACCCAAAGACTCCCTATGCTGTGGAATAAAATCCCGGTATATGTGAGGCAGAGCACCTCGCTGGCCTTGTTCAAGAGAAATCTTGACCAATGGATGGGAGATCGCAGATATACCCCAGGGATTACCTCAGTGTCACTGCTCAACAGAGGCACAGCAAAATAATGGGTATAGTTCCCCATACTAAAGGGGTGGCGTAAGCCACAAAACTATGGGCTAGGCTTGTAAATGCCCTCGGGCAGATAGCCTAGTATGAACCTATGAACCTATGAACCTATGAACACTGCAGGGGACTTACTATATGCCTTCTACATTACAAAAATTTGGAACAGTATACCTTTCCAAGTTAGACCTATCCCTGCCTTTAATAAATTTTTACTGAATATCAAAGAACACCTATCCACATCCTGCATACATACATAGAAATATTTCAAGCACGGGCATTACTGCCCTTCTAGCCTGCCAATATACCAAAACACTTGTTCTCATAATAAGTGTCCAGGCTGTTCTTAAAAATATCTAAGCTAGTGCTTGCTTTAATGTAATTTGGTAGTCTGTTCCATGTATCAGCTATTCTGTCAGAGAACCAATTAGTACATTTCTCATTCCTATAGAATCTCCTGCATAGGTTGTCTGATGATTTTCTACTACTTTTTGATAACCCCAAACATTCCCAGCGATAGTTGTCCCTAAATGCCCTATAAACTGAATAAGATCTCTTAGATATCTATAAAAGACACTGTACAAGTTCAGATATTTTACTCTTTCATAATAACTTAAATTTTCACATCTGTGGATGGCCTTGGTATATTTCCACTACACTCTTTCCAGTTTACTCTTGCTTGTTTCTTATAAGGTTTCCATATTATTATTCCATACTCAGGTTTGGGTCTAATGTAACTAACAAACAATGACTTCATCATTTCTTATTTCCTAGACTTAGTAAATCTATTTATAAAACCTATAGTCCTATAACTATCATTAACCATTTGGTTGATATGATTAGAAAAGCTCATAGCTGAATCTACCCATATACCCAGGTCCGTAAGTGAATCTACAGTTTCAGTCACTGTATGCTGTAATAAATATTCACCTTTCAATTTATGTCTCCCAAATGTCATGTGCTTAATTTTTGATGTATTTATCAGCATATTATTCTCCTGTGCCCAAATGGTCAATTTAGTCAAGTTCTTTTGCAGACATGCCTTATCTGTAACACATGTAATCAGTTTACCCAGTTTCAAGTCATCTGCATATAGACTGTAGACCACCTCAGATGAAAAAGACAGGTCTGAAAGATACAGTCTATGAAACATGTCCTATTTGTAAGCCTATCAGCTATCCATCTTATCAAAAGTACATCAATACCTAATTGTTCTAATTTATTGATCAGTGTTTTGTCTATGACCCTGTCAAATGCTAAAGTTAACTCTATATAAATTACATCACACATAATGTTTCATTCATATCGCCTATTATATTGTTTTAGAACATCATGTTACAGGTGGTAATAGATCTATTTTCAACATATGCATGCTGATATATGGTTTCAAGTCCCAACCTATCCAGTTCTGACAGTAACTTATCCAATATTACCTCCTTCATTATTTTTCCACAATATGAAATTAGACCTAAGGATCTATATGACTCTGGGTTTGTCCTACTCCCCTTTCCCTTAAAGATGCATGTCTTCAATCTTGAAGAATCTCCCTGGATTTATAACCTAATAAATAATAGATATAATGGTACTTTAAGTTCATGTTGAAATGTTCTCAGGTCATTATTATCAATTCCATCTCCTCCCTGTGCTTTGTTTTGATCAAGGTCTCATGGTTCTTTTTCAATATAATCAAATTTGATTCCAGTATCTGAAGTTACCTGGATGTCACTAGGATGACTTATCACCCCTTTGTGGAGGCAAACTGTTTTGCATAAAATTTTGTAAATGTATCTAAAATCTGTTGTGTCTGAGAATAAATTTTAAAATCTACACAGTTTATCAATGTGTATGTCTTTACTGCTTCCTCATCTTATGTATCTATAAAAACTTTCCTGCAGTGCTCAATATCTTCATCTAAATTTTCTTCAAATTGATCTTGTCTTACACTATGACTATGCTTAATTTGTTTGTCCAGCTTGTTTATTACAGTTTACAAAGTTGTAGTTTACTCTCTTCTATTTCTGGTATTTTTTGTCTCTCACCTTAATAAGATATCTTGTTCTTATGCAAATATATCCCCCCTGATGTTGTATGCATAGATCCTGATGTTAAACATTTTGTTTTTATTTTTTGCACTCAAGGAATTTATCTTTCAAAATTGTCCACATTACATCTACAGTTTTTCCACTGACCGCATCACTCCAGTTAGGTTTGCATAGTGACTGGTTTGCTTCCATATAATCTGTAGTTAACCTGCTGTGCATTCATTTAGATTTCAGTTTGCCAGAATTAACTAGCAACAAATTAACCTTTATAACCCCATTATTACTGCACATCAACGGTGGTAAAACTTGACTTGAACTAACAGTAATTTCAAACAATGTCTAGTATGTTCCATTCCTTGGTAGGATTTTATAACAATCTGAAACAATTGTTGTTCCTGAACATACGTTTTTAATATTATTAATGTTGTTGAATCAATATTATTCCAATCTGTTTCTGGTAAATTTGAGTTCTCAGTTAATATTATTCATTCCCTCCTGTGTTTAATGTAAGAAATGTATGAATTCCTCTAGGTCATCAGCACTTGACGGTAGTCTAAGCACTCCAACAGTTTGTCTTTATTGTCAGAGTTACACAGTCTGTAGTATTGGTGTTATCAATGAACATGTAATAATCACAGGTCTCATAACTATCTTTTTTTCCAACAAATATCTTTATTAAATTAATCAAACATGACATAGGCAATCTTACATTTATACAAATGAAAATCAAACAACATGACACCACTTTAGTTGCAAACAGTATTCATCACAGACACCACTGAAACAACTGTAGTTGCAAACGTTATACATCACTTATAATCTATCCAGCCATTTACAGTTAAGTATTATGTGGCTCATTCAAATCCTGCCTCCTAAACCTCGTTCCTGCTCTGCATAGATTGTTTCCACAATTCCCATTTGTTTACTATATAGTTTGCTCCCTCCCTTTTCTAAATATCCCAACTCCAGTTGTTTTATCTCTGTTACTATATTCACTACATTTAGTAAAGCTGGTATAGACTTTGATTTTCATTTTCTAGTAATTGCTTTTTTGGCAGCCATCATTATTAGACTCAGCAAGGATTTACTATGTCTAGGCAATTCCGATTCTGTATCATAACTCAAAAAAATCATCTCCCAAATCAATCCAATCTGCTCACCCAGCATCTCCAACAGAGTGGTCTGCAGGGAATCCTTAAAGTCTGCCAGCTCATTCCACTTCCTGAAAATATGTTCCCAGCCACCTCTTTCTTGCCCATCACACCTCTAACACTTGCTATCCACTTGAGGAAAAATTCTTTGGAGTCTACTTGGAATAACAAAAATAGCTACGTAAACACTTCCAGGCAAAGATCCTAAATCTTCTAGACTTTGTTGCATATTTGGGAGATATACATATATCTATGCATTGTCTCTTTGTGAACTGCTTATCCAGTCTCTCTTCCCAATCCTTTCTAACCTCCTCTGATAGAGTATTTTAATTATCATGCAGTATTTTTATATGCTTTACTAATTTAACAGCAGCTTCTATTGTGGATTCTATCAAAAACTTTACCATTGCTGGTCTTTCATTCAGGAGACCCCTATTTCTTTCTCTTTGTCTAAACTCTGATATCAGTCCTTGATAGGGAAGGCAATCTGTAACCTGCAGTCCAAATAAATTCTTGGCCTGTTCCCATTCTATTACCATTACCTTTCTAGTTATTTGCTCCCAATACTTTGGTTCCTTTGCCAGTTTTCTTCAATAAATTCCAGCCCCTCTTGCCTATTATCTGTATCCCTTACAACAGTCATCCCTATCAGCAAAATCTCTCTTCTCCATTCTCGTGCTGGTTTGGTTCTTAGAATACTCCCTGCTATTTTATAAATATAATACTCTGCATGATTTTTGTTGTCCTCCTTAAGAGGCTGCATCCAGAATCCCAATATTTCCTTATTTCTTGAGATTCATCCCTGTATCAGCATCATTCCTTTCCACTTTGAATTATAGTTTTCTGCTTGTGCTATATACAAGAGCCTTAACTGTGTTGCTCTAAAATACCCCCTCAAATTGGGTAACTCTAGTCTGCTTTGTTGTATTGGAAGAATAAGCTTACCCCACTTGACCCTTGCTGTCTTCCCTTCCCAGGTAAAATCCTTCACCTCTTTTTTAATTACTATCCACAGCTTCTCCTTTGGTTGTTAAAAATATGCCTGACCTGTGTATAAGACTAAAGGGACTATAGACATTGTAATGGCTTTTATCTTAATATCCATATCCATATAATAAAACTTCCTGGTTCTCAATTTTTGTATTATCTTATGTTTAGTCTCTTCCCACATATTCATAGCTGCAACAACAGAGTCATTTCTAATCCATACTCCTAAATACTTCATTTTATCCTGTCCCCATAAATATGGATATTGTTGGACCAATTTGTGTGTGGGTACATAATTTACCACTATTGCCTTTGTTTTAGCTTCATTAATTTTGTATCCTGAGAAGATGTGAAACTGTCTTAAAATGCTCCACAACACTGTAATGTCCCTTTCTGGTTTTGTCATGTACTGAAAAAACTTCCGACATAGCAAATCAAAACCGAGAAAATCTAAAGGTATTAATGCTCAGTGCTAGGAGCCTAAACAAAAAACTCCACTCCCTGAAAGCTCTCTTTATCCTAGAGAATGCTGATGCCTGTGTATTCTCAGAGACATGGTTTAAAGCCACGGACAGCACACCAACAGTACAAGGTTATAATGCCTTCCACACATTTAGACCAGCTACTACACAAGACAGGGACTAAAGGTGGAGGGGTCTCTATTTACATCAAAAATAAATGTACTTCAAGGCTGGTCAAACAAGACAATGCACTTGAGCTGATCCCTGTTTAAATCAACATAGGTAAACTCCAATACCGCTTCCTTGCAAGCTATAGGTCCCCCTCTATGACCCAGGAAATCCATACCATGTATTTAAACGTATTAGAAACACTAACCATCTAACCCAATACCATATTCATGGATGACTTTAATTACCCCACTATTAACTGGGAATCCTATACAACATCAAACATACATGCACAGAGTTTCCTGGTTTTTGTAAACACAAACTTCTTGGACCAGATAGTCAATATACCAAGTAGGGGTGCAACCATACTGGATCTGGTTCTCACTAATATGGGAAAGTGCTGTACATCCTCTACTGTAATGCCTTCCCTGGTAAGGTCAGACCACAAAATAGTCTCCTTTAAAGTAAAAATAAAACCTGGACCCCCAACTACACTGGGAATATTCAGGAACTACTCTAAGGCTAACCTCCTGTTATTAAGTGAAAACCTGGCAAAATTTCAAGTCCCTATAAACCCTGAGAACACTTCTGCCTATGCAGAACTGTTCACAGAAATGCTGTACAAGCATGTGAATAGCTGCATAGAGGCAGCTGTACCCACCAGGAAGAAGTGCAGAACTAACACAAAAAACAAGCCACCCTGGTGGAATCGCAAAATCAATCAAATGTATAAAAGGAGGAAGAAAATCATGGCAAAAATTAGGAGATGCAGCACCCAGCAGGATAAAAGCACTCTCATTAAACTACAGAAACAACTCAGAGGACAAATAAAGTCTAACAAAGCCAAATATGAGGTATGTTTGGCCTCCCAGGCCAAGGACAACCACAAAGTATCCTTTAGATATGTATGCAACCTCAAAGACAGTACAAAATTGTGTGCAGAGCTCATTGCAAATGGAGCCACCTATACTGAGCCAGAAGATATAACAAACCTCCTGGCTGATAAATTCAGCACCAACTTTACTCTTCTCTCTCCCTCAACTTACCCTCAGTAAATATCATCAAATATAACTCCCCCTACTATCACTAGGGAAGAGGTCCTTAAATATCTCTCTATGACCAAGAACACTGCATCAATGGGCCCAGACAATATCTCAGGATGCCTTCTAAATAGCATGAAACATGACCTATCAGGGCCTCTGGAATTGCTATTTAACTGTAGCCTCCAAACAGGCTTCATGCCTCATGAATGGAGAAAGGCAACAGTCATTCCTCTGCACAAAGGTGGGCCATCTACAGACCCTGGAAACTACAGACCCATAAGTCTTACTAGACTTAAATTTAAAGCCATGGAAAGAATTATCATGGAGATGATCAATAGAGATATAGTAAACCTCCAGACACTGGATCCAACCCAGTTTGATTTTGTAAAGGGCAGATCATGCCTACTCAACCTGGTCGGCTTCTTTGAGAAGGTCATTAAAGCAATGAATGAGGGCAAAATCACTCACACTGCTTACATTTACCTGGCCATTTAACACAATGTCCCACGCAGGCATTGTTAACAAACTCAGGATAGCCAACTGGCTCACAGACAGGACCCAGGAAGTTAGAATTGGGGAGTCCACCTCTACAAAGATGCCAGTCACAAGTGGAGTCCCTCAGAGATCAGTCCTTGGACTGCTCCTTTTTGGCATTTACTTCTCACAAGTCAAGGCCAATGTCAGTGGTCTTTGGCTGACTAAATTCGCAGATGATTGCAAATTAGGAGCTATCATTGAATCTCACACTGTCACAAATGTTCTCCAGAAAGGGGTGACACCGACAAACAACTGGTGTCAGAGTCATTGGCTATAACTAAATGCCAAGAAATGCATAATAGTATCCTTTGGGAAGTCATCCATCCCTGGTAAATATCATATTGACAACACACCCCTTAGAGTTGACCCAGTAGTCAGGGAATTAAGGACACACACAGATAGTAATCTAGCCTTTGATCATTGCGTGTCTACAGTGGTGAGGAAATCATTCTATATATCAACAAAGGTATGGCATCTAAGTCCAAGGAAAGGATTGTTCCACTGTATTTGGCATTCATCAGATCTATCATTGAGTACAATGCACCCTTTGGTATGTACCTAACCAGGCATACCAACAACTGGGACATCCACAGAGTTTCCTCACTAAAAGAAAATGGCATAAGTAATATGTCCTATGCAGACCGCCCCAAGGCCCTATCCCTGTATTCTGTCTCCTACAGACTTTTGAGGGGAGATCTATGCCTGGCATACAGGGCATTGTCAGACCCACCTCTGATGGACAACGGTACCAGAACTACCTGTTATAAAGACTTAAACCTTGCCTGTGATATAAATAGGACCTGCTGGAGAGATAGGAATGTATCCCAGAGACTGCCCTGTCTATGGAACAGGATCACCATCCATGTGAAGCTCCCTAATCCAATTCAAGTGCATCTTGGACAATTGGATGGGAAACCGGAAATTCATCCCTGGTTTAGCACCTATGTCTCTGATGTAATGGTTCATCTCCCAGGCCCATGCTTACACTTATCAAGGGTATCAGAACTTGAGATTTGGGATGCATGGCTAGGCTTAAAAAGGCCCTTGTGGTCATTAGCCTAGTAAACACTTATGAACCTATGAACTTATGAACCTATAAAATAATATCATCTGCAAATAGAGCCAGCTTTTCCTGACTACCATACCAATTATAGCCTTGAATTGTTGAATCTCTGATTTTCTTTGCCAGTGGTTCTAAATATTTAATGCAAACAACAAAGGGGAAAGTGGACAACCCTGCCTGGTTCCTCTACTCAAGCAGAAATTATTGGATAGGAACCCACCCACCTTAATTAGCATCATAGATGCCTCATATATTCTTTTAATCAACCTTATAATTGTGTCAGGGAAAGCAAATGCTTCCATTGCCCTGCTCATGAAGTCCCAGTCTGCTCTGTCAAATGCTTTTTCTGCATCAAGACCCAGCAATAAAAATAGTAACTTCTTACATTCTGCTTCCCTCTGGATTATCAATGTTCTGCTAATATTGTCAAGTGTTTGCCTCCTCTCCACAAAACCACACTGATACATATCTATCAATTTTTGCATCACTTTTGCCATTTTTTAGCCATTTTAGAAATAAACAGTATATAGTCTTGGTTTAGTATTGAAATGGGCTTGTATGAAGTTGACTCTGACCCTCTTTATGTATTACCATTACCACTGCTTTCTTCCAGGATGCTGGTACTTCTCCTCCTCTTCAAAGTACTTTTAAAACCCTGCAGATCTTTGTCAGTTTTTCCCAACTAACTTCCAAACTTCCACAGGAATATCATCTATTCTGGTAGACTTTCCTGTAGATTGCTTGTACATCGCCATTTTTATCGCATTCCTTCCTATCCTAATTGTTAGTAATTGAGCCTCAGCTATCAATAACCCAGGCATATTCAATTCTTCCTTAAAGATTTCCATTTGTACAGTTTCCTGATTTCCATATTTCTCTGCTTTATACAAACTTTCATAACATTTCCGAAATATTTCTAATACTTCTACAGGGTGTCATGTTATGTTCCTTGTTATAGACTGCCTAAACTTGGTGAAAGCCCTTTACACTTTCTGTTGCCTGAGTTGTCATGCTAGAAGATTTTGTGCTTTAGAATTATTATCAAAGAACAGTTGCTTAACAGCAGTCTTTCTAAACTCATGCATATTATCGAGGTAATCCCTAATTTTCTGCTTAGCATTCTGCAGTTGCTCTTTTTCTTGTTCTGAGAGATCCCCCCTGTTTTGCAATACTTCAACATTTGTCAATCCCTCTAAATAATTTCTTGTTACTGTTTAACCATATCCCCCTTTTTTTTTCCACCGTAGTTTTAAACTCCACTTTAATTTTATCCAGATCTCATAACTATCTTTAATCCCTATCATAACACCGCCACCTGATTTTTTGTTAGTCTGTTACTGTAAAAACATTTATACCCTGACAAAACTGGTTTCCAGTCATTGTTCTTTAACCATGTTTCACAAACAATAACAAAATCAATCTTGTGGGAATGTAGTAAATTTTCCAATAAAAATAATTTATTATTAATACTCCTAGCATTAACAACCATCAGAGATGCATCAAATGTTGCTATCTGTGAACTATTAAACTTTTGACCTGGTAAAATCCTGTATAGTGTTTGTCAAATATTGCAAAATATCTGTTGCAAAAATGATTTTCCATGATCTTGACAAATACATGCCATCCTGTCTGAACACTTGTGCCCAAAACTTGGCTTGGATGCTAGACATTCCCATTTTTTAAAATGGGATATTTTTCCCATGTAGGTATTTACCCCAAAAAACTTTTCATTCATGGTGACCTGACTATCCTTTCCACATGTGATTTGTGAAAAGTACTTCTTAACACCAGTACAAGCTATACTATCTAAGAGGGCTGTAAGTTCTCTACTAATAGTTAGAGAGTCCATGCAGATGAGATCATTGTACCAACAAAAATAAAAACAGATCTGTACTTTCTTACATTAAGGTGTTCCAAGGCTTATCTCACATCTTCTATTTTTGCTTCTCATAGGCATATTGCTATTCGATGTTCATTATCTTCTCTGCAAATGTAAGCATCAATTCAACTGACTCTCCAATTACAAGAATATCTTTTCTGACTAGATCTGAAGAATCTTCAACTTCTAATACAGTAATATCTGCTTTATCAGTAGTCCCAAAGGAATGATATTAATCATTGCTAGTCTTGCTAATGCCACTGTTCTCATTGTGTATTAAATTGGCAAGCAGACAATTCTCATCCGTCTGGCTTTGCACATCCACAGCTTGAGCCATGTAGTCAACATCTGCCTCTGTCTTTCTCTCGTCTTTTTTCTTATGGTAATATTCTTCAATCCTTCCATATTCATTTTTGATTTCTTTCTTTCCGCCTGTCCCTTGTCTATTTTTCCTACCTTCTCATTTTGAAAAATGATGCTTTTTTCTGTAGACTGTAGGTTTTCTGATAGAAAAATGTTATCATCACTTGTAATTTGTGCATTATATAACAAAGCGGTGTCTTTTTTGTACATATTCTTGTTACTTTGCAGACATTAATCAGTTTATTTTTCTTCGTTGTATTTGTTGTGAACTTCCTTTCTTTCTTTCGTTTGGTTTCCTTCTAAACACTCTGAATCTTCAGATTGCTGAATACTTGCATCCAGAATTCCAAAGTTGTCAGCAGCAGCATCTTGTTTCATAGGGATTGAATGATCTTTACAGACAAAAGATGCATAATTTCCTAAATGTGTTCAATTTGTTCTTTGCCGAACATTATTTATTTCACCAGCGCAGTCATTTGTATATGTAACAACTGTTCTCCAAGTCGTGCCAATTGCACAAGTGCAATCATCATCAGTAAGTCTAGATTTACTACTAATATCGGTAACCAAATCATCCAATCGTTGACACGAGGAACAAATATCACCAGTATTATCAGGTGTTACCTTTAAATATGCATAGCCTTTATTATGCTGTGCAAGATATTTGTGCTGTAGCAAATGATTAATGGCATACTCATTTAAGGAATCCATATTCAGGTTCAGTTGAATAAAAATTATAAAATAAATATATAATCAAAATCAGTAACCACAGAATTTAAAGAGAACTTAAATCAACTTCTATGAGGAAAACCACACAAGCAATATACGACTAAATACTAAAGTAAGTACAGTAAACTTGTTCTGACCATACAAGTTCTGAAAGTTAGACAGAAGCTGTGATTCCTTTATGTCATGTGCAAATGTAAGCGGTAGCTTCTGCTCACTATCACTCAAAGTCACACTTCTCTTTAACAGTAAATATTAGTAGATCATAAACCAAGATAGGGTTGCTTAGCTAAGCTGTGGATTGTCCTCTCTGAAGTCTGTGTGAATTTATAGCTGACCAGGCCCCTTGGAAAGGCTAGAGCTTTGCCTGTCTAAAACCTATGCCTTTCTAACAACCAACAGTTAAACTTAAAGGTAAAACAATAAAATATGAATCAATGTAAATCCTCTTGTCTAGAAGCTATCCATTCCTTCTTACAAACAGTGAAAAATAGTGCAAAAATAAAATATAAATTCAAACAAAACTTTTCTTACCAGTGAACTCCACTGTAAATCTCAAACCAAGATAGGATTGTTTAAAAAAGTTCTGGTTTGTCCTCTCTGCTGTCTGTGTGAATTTATAGCTGACTAGGCCTCTTGGGATGGCTACACCCTGCCTGTCTAAAACCTATCCCTTTCTAAAAACTAACAATGTGAAGTTGTTCTATCTCACCATTCATTCTTACTAATGGGTTCAGAGCCGATCCCTCGGCTCCGAGTCGGCCTACTATAAAGCTCGAGGTTTTCAAATAACTCGAGGCCAAGTCCCTATCCCATGATGCACCTAGAGTTACCTCAGATCTAGTTTGCCGTTGCAACAGATTGAAGATTCTTGCTAGCTCCCCAGTAAAAACCTTATTTTTCAATATTTTCAAATATTATTTATACCTTTTATATAAAAAGTAGTTCTAGTTAGTTTATTAAGCTCTTATAGCTTTTTGTGTGTTTCTCTATTCCCTTGGTGTGCTTTTTCTTATATTAATATTTGGCCTCATTTTTCTTAGGCCTAGTTTATCTTTACTGTTTAAATAGTGACTTTCTGTCACATTTTTTCTTACAAAAAATTCCCTAAATGTAGGCAGAAAATGTTTGTCTCTGACAGTCATGTCAATTGTGTTTATTGCTTAGGAGCATTACACTTGCAAGAAACCTGCTCCATATGCCATTCCTTTTCTTCTTTGGTTCTCTAAGAGAGAAAGAGGAAACTCATTGATAGGGGTTATTTAAACGTTCTTTCCAGGAGGCTTTGAGTGACCATGATGGATCTAGTAAGTCCTCAAATTCTTCCAAGACTTCCATAGAATCCAAAAATCTAAAAAGTCTGTGACATCGGCTCCACAGGTTTCGGAGCCAAAGTCTTATCTTTTCAGAGCCGGTCCCTGGTTTTGGAACTGGTATCCGAAATTCCAAAATCTCCATTATTACAGTCGGTACCACCATTGATCCATTCATCTCGGTCTTCCATTTGCCTTTCAGATTTGGATGTGGATCGTGTGGTGCAGAAGGTTTTACAGGCACTGGCCCTTGCAAAATTTTTATCAACTCCGACCCAAGCGGTTTTGGAGCCAAAGACCCTTATGCCAGCTACAACTCTTCCTCCTCTGAGCCATACCAGTCCTTCAGAGCAGGAGGAGTCAGACTTGTTGATTGTGGAACCTTCGGAGCCAATGCCTGCTCCACTGTCTTCACCTCTGTTCACTCTGATCTCCTCAGCACTGATCGACGACTCTAGGAACCGACACTCTCTGGTCGGGTCTGGGGAGGATAATCGGACCGACTTGTTGGTTCCAACTCTGCCTCTTGGGGCTTCGGCTCAGATGAGCTCGGCTCCTACCTCTGGCTCAAAGCCCACTGTCCTGGTGCTGAAGGTATCAATGGTTTCCTCGGATCCATCGATCCCTTCGCATTGGAGCAGTGGTGCTTTAAAGCCATGAGGAGAGTTATGTCTCCTAAGACATCCTCAACCTCAGGTCTGGCTTCTTCATCCCCTAAAGTGCCTGTGTCTGCTTCTGCTTCACAGATCCTGGCAAAGCGTAGAGACCCGGAGCCTCAGGAAGCCCCATTGGGTGGCCCATGCTCTTCCAAGACCTCACCAGAAGCTCCCACTGATGAGGTTCCCAGGAAGACAGTTTGTAAGAGGAAACATCTAGACTCCCCTCAGGAGTCCCTAACATCTCATACTGATGTGGATGAATCAAAAGGGTCCCCATGGTCCCCCTCTGAGGATACCTTATTTGCTGAGATACTAGAAATCCTTAGGCAGAGGGAGTGACTGGCAGTCCAAAAACCCTACTGAAGATGAGTTGGTTCTTCTGAAGGCTTTCAGGTCTCAGCCCTCCACCTCTTTGGTGTCTCCGCCCTTTGATGAGCTTATGCAGCTGGTCTCATGAAGGTTGTGGGAGTCTCTGGACACCATGGAGCCTGTCCCTAGGAGGCCTAATAAGTTTATTTAAGTTGATCAAAGGTGTGCTAGTTGATGCCATAGTGGTGGCAGCAGCCACCAAAAAGGAAATGCCAGAAACTTCCTCTTCTATCCATCCTCCTAACAGAGACTCCAGGATCATGGCTAGATATGGGAAGCTCACTTTTAGTTCAGCGACTTTTGCACTCCGTTCGCTCAACTACTTAACCCATTTCATGATACTGCAAAGAGATCTCCTTAAAGACCTGGGAGATACTCTTCAGGGTACAGTAGCTGCAGGACCTTCAGACAAAGTTGCTTCCCAGCTTGCTACCCTCAACTCCATTGTTAACTCGTTCATGTGCCTCATTTGTTATGCAGCTGATGGAATAAGTAGGGCAGCGGGTATAGGAATTGCTCTTAGGAGACACTCCTGGATGCACTTGTGTTCCTTCACAGAGCCCTTCAAGTCATCCTTTTTGAATACCCCTTTTGAAGGCTCGGCTCTTTTCGGGCCCAACGTCAAGGAAACTTTGACCAGGTGTGACCAGGAAGGAAAGACTCTGCTGTCAGAGTCCATTTTTCCACCCCGACCAGACCCTACCCCAAGGGTCAAAGGGGAGGGAAAATGTGGTTCCAAAAATCCCAAGGAGCATTTCAGGGCACATGTGATGAACCCCTCTCCAGGGGCAGAGGAGGGGGTTAGGGTTAGGTTTAGGAAGACTAATGGAAGACACCACCCTAGCGGCAGAGGGGGTCTGCAAAACCAGGGCAACAGAGATCACTTCTTTGGGAAGCCCTACCAGTGCTCCTAAAAGGAGGCCCGACTGTCTTGCTCTGGAGGCAGTCGGGGTCAGTTATCTTTGTACCCAGATGCCTGGCTCAAAATAACAAACGACAACTGGGCACAAAGTATCATTTCCAGAGGATACTTTATTCCTTTCACCACACCCCCTCCACCAACAAGGAACATCTCGGATGTTCCACCCAGTTACAGGTAACAAGCAACAGTAGAGGTCCAAACATTGCTAAGAAAAAGAGTCATCCAAGCAGTCCCAGCAAACCAGACAGGATCCGGAACTTACTCAAGATTCTTTTTAGTTCCAAAAAAGACATGGGACTGGAGATCTATATTGGACCTCAGCAGGCTAAACAAATCTGTCAAAAAAGAGAAGTTTCGGATGGTCACACTTCAGTTGATACTTCCCTTCTTAGGGAAAGGCAATTGGATGTGCTTGATAGATCTCCAGGATGTGTACTACCACATAAAAATGGCCAGACCATCCAGAGATCATCTGTGCTTCCGGATGGGAGCCAATCATTACCAGTGTTGAGCCCTGCCCTTTGGTCTCACTACAGCCCCCAGAGTGTTCACACCTAATATATGGCAGTGGTCACGGCTCACCTGAGATGAAATTTCTTCTGGCATGAGCAAATGGGCAGGCAGTATATACAAAATAGACTGAACTTTGTCCTCAATGGGCATTTTTACAGGCCTAGCCCCCAGTGCCCCATGTCCTCACCTACCAGACATGCTCCAACTCCACCTAGACTTACTCCAGTTTTGCTGGGGCCAGGCATGAATTCTGAAGGTGTCCTGAGGGCTCAGCTCATTTGTGCTTCCATCTAGGGGATTATTTTGACCTACTTATTCCCTGTATCCAGTCATCACTCTCTTTAATTATGTCTCAGGACCACTCCCCTCTTTGGATCATGCCTACCCTTCTGGAGCACATCAACAAGCACCCTCCCACCTTGGATAGAAATGCCCATCACTCCCCTGCCTCTCTCAGTCACCTGAGCTACTAATTGAACCAGGTTGGCTGAACTATAGTTGGGGCTTTATCCCTCTATGCAAGAGCGAATCATAAACAGACAATTTTGAGTAGTCTGTCAACAGGCATGCTTTAGGAAGGTTGGAGGAAGTCAGAGTCCATGTAGAAAGGCCACATAGACAAGGGGAGACAAACTCCATTTAAACATTGACTGAAGTTCCAGGTTGTACCCCAGTCCATGGAGCTGTGAGACTGTGGTCTTAACCGATGACACGTCATACTTCTGAAGTTCCAGGTTGTACCCCAGTCCATGGAGCTGTGAGACTGTGGTCTTAACCGATGACACGTCATACTTCTGAAGTTCCAGGTTGTACCCCATTCTGTGGAGCTGTGAGACTGTGGTCTTAACCGATGACATGTTATACTTCACAGTGGTAGCAATTGCACATTAAGAACATGATTTAAAACATTAATGACGAATTATGAATTTAATTGTGTGGCTTTTAGATTAGGGTACACTCCTCTGTCAAAGTAAAGTACATTTACTGAGTTCTTATGTAAAATGAGCTTTGAATGGGCTGTGAGGATTAACTAGTCATAGTCAGTTAGCCTAGACCAGTATGTGATAATAAAAAAAGAGTTGGGAAAATCAGATAAGACAACTCCCATTTTTGGTAGTGATGGTGCACAATGTTTCAAGAAATTTGATACCAGAGTTCCAGTAATGTCACCGATTAGTCTATGCTGATGGAGTAGAGAGATAAATCCCTGAGTATGGCCCAAGTGACCCCAGTTTGAATAACGACTCAAGACCCCAGTTTGAATAGCGACTCAGGTTGTTGATAGCACAGGCATGGAAGATGTGTGCTTCTCCCTTAGGGGGAAGGATGGCGCTTCCTATCTGGATCATAATGATGCTCTAATGAACGAGTTTTGGTTAGACAGGAGAGGCTCATCATGATGTTGGAGCTGGTTTAGGGAACATGTGGATGTCTAAGCCAGTGATGATAACCCTTATTGGCTTATGTGGGGGATAGGCATAGGGAGTTCTTGCAATGCTACAAGTGCTCACTTTGCCACCAGGGTTATGATTAGGCCATACGTAAAAATACTGTCATTGCCAGGATGCTCTCAAACACACAAAGTATATCCATGGGTGCCTGGATAATGACTGCCTGCAGGCAGCTCAGGCGCTGGTTGAGCAGAGGCTCATTGGTCAGCTGGGACATGGGAAAAAAATCATATAAAAACAATAGTCAGTGATGGATTACAAGCATGTCTGGTTAATTAACCTGCTGTGAGATGCAGTAGGCAAAAAAACATTTTGAGATTCAAAACTTGGGACTAAAACATGAAACTTGGCAGCAGCTCATAGTGTTAATCCTCTGAGATACACTGTCGAAATCAACCCATGGCATACACTGCCGATATCAACCTGTGGGAAACGGTACCGAAATCAACCTGTGGGATACACTGTCAAACTCAACCCATGGGCTACACTGTCAAACTCAACCCATGGGATACACTGCCAAAATCAACCTGTGGGATACACTGCCAAAATCAACCCATGGGATACACTGCTGAAATCAACCTGTGGGATATACTGTTGAAATCAACCCATGGGATATGCTGTCGAAATCAACCCATGGGATACACTGCCAAAATCAACCCATGGGATACACTGCCGAAATCAACCTGTGGGATACACTGCCAAAATCAACCCATGGGATACACTGCCGAAATCAACCTGTGGGATACCCTGTTGAAATTAACCCATGGGCTACACTGTTAAACTCAACCCATGGGCTACACTGCCAAAATCAACCCATGGGATACACTGCCAAAATCAACCTGTGGGATACACTGCCAAAATCAACCCATGGGATACACTGCCAAAATCAACCTGTGGGATACACTGCCAAAATCAACCCATGGGATACACTGCCGAAATCAACCTGTGGGATACTCTTGAAATCAACCCATGTGATATGCTGTCAAAATCAACCCATGGGATACACTACCAAAATCAATCTGTGGAATATACTGCCAAAATCAACCTGTGGGAAACAGTGCCAAAATCAACCTGTGGGATATACTGCTGAAATCAATCTGTTGGATATACTGCTGAAATCAACTTGTGGAATACAATGCCAAAATCAACTGAAATACAAAGCATTCAGAGGAGATTTTACACACCTCACTGACCGTCTTCAAGCGCAACCTTGATAAGCGGATGGGAAACCACAACTTTGTCCCAGGGGTTCCACCTGTGTCCCTCATTGACAGGGGTGACAAGTGCTGACTGAGGTTTCTTTTTGGGGATAAATGCTTAACTAGGCTTGGAAAGGCCCCAGGGCCATTAGCCTAGTAACCTCCTATGATCCTATGATCCTATAAGATTGAATATTTTTTTTGTTTGCTTGGCCATAGAACTGGTGTAGCAGGTAACAGAGCTACACACAAACACACACACACATACACACACACACACACACACACACAATAAGGAAAATATTAGAATTTTGTACCTATTAAACATGAGAATGCAGTCTTAAAGACAAACCTGGGAATTCATTAAAGGGTCTAGTACCAGCCATACAGCTTACGCTAAAAAGGCCATACACTCACAACAAGGTAATTCAGAGTTCAGAGATATGTAAGCCTCAAAGACGTAAGACATTATAAGCTAATTTGCATGTATTTGAATTACATTTACTGTCACAACATGCAGATCATAGCTGATGTGAATATTATTGCAGGTAACCATGATCCCCCAACCATGATCACCATAATAGGTTAAGTCCCATCATGGCACTCTGACTAGTGTATATACCCACCCCTGATCAAAATGTCACCAGCATAATTCAAGTAAGCAGATTTAACTAACATTCCTGCTAGTAGAACAGACAGATCATTTGTCAGATTAAGTACAGAAGAAAATAATTAATTTACCTGTACTAGATTTTCAACAGACAAAATGAAATACTCCATTTTAAGAAAGTTATGCTGTTAGAAACTAATATTTTACCAAATAAAGAAACTTACATTAATTTGGGATTCTTTTGCATATTAAAAGACAAGTAAACATTTTTTATGCAGAAATTGAATATAATGTCATTATTTCAATGTGTTTTGAATTTAGATTGGAAGTGGAGTCAATGAGAATGTCTATGATTTAACTGAAAAGGAACTAAATGTGTTGTGAGAGAAACTTTATGTTACTTTTTTTAAAGTGGTTAGGATTTACTGCTCTCACTTTTGATACCCGGTGAGTGAATCTGAATGTTTTTTTGGTGGGAGGATGGCATAATGGTTAAGGTGTTTACCTGACACACACAAGGTGCAAGGTTCGAGTCTCATATGGGCTAGTTAGCTAGGTTTAAAATAGCTTATAAGGGCAGTTAGCCTAGTAATAATCTATGAACCTGCACCTCCTAGTCAACCAGATTGTCAGTGCAGATTGTTTAGAAGGAACTAGAAATGGTTAAGGGCCCAGCACTACTCAAATTGCTTGTTTAGCCAGAGGAGCTGATGTCACAGTGAGTGATCTTTTGATGAAACACAGCGTTTACTTTTAAGGCAATAATGCTATTATAGTTGTGGATGTGTGGCAAACTTGAAAGCCTTGCTGATTTCACTCAAGGTTTTTGGACTTTCTGAAAATTGCTTTGTAAAATTTCAGTTTATATTTTTAATGCCTAATAAAATAGATCTAATTACTTAAATTTCACTAACGTAATGCATACTGTTCAATTGTTTACTGAACAGTCCAGTTCTTTGTGTTTAGCACTTTGAATATACTCTATTTTGAGAATTATCTTGGAGAAAGGCAGTTTAGCATTTGATTAAATTAAAAAGAAAATGTAAGTTAAAATTATTATTAAAGCAGCGAGATTTTTTGTTGCCGAATATTAGTGTGCATACCATTTTGAAAAGTCTGAAGTGCTGCGATCTTTTTTTCCTATTTGCTGCAATATACAAGAGCGCAGCTCATTTTAAATGCAAACGCTGTTACAACTGTTAATTCATTTATTTTTAGAGTGCAAATGAGTCATGGATGTTTGGTCTATCTTAGGAAATTAATATATATTTTAAATTAGGCTAGCACCTTTTATTCACTCAGGATATACATAATTTATTTTATGGTAGGCTATACACATATATCATCTAAGATTAAGAAAATGTACTTCTCATATGTTAAATTATGCCAGGAGGTGTGCTATAGTTGTTTTTCCATATATAAGCAGTTTTGTAAAGTAACTTCCCCTCTTCGCCACCAAATATTACAATATCCGAAAAAACTCATTCACCATGTTTTCCTTCTCCAGTAATACTAAGATAGAACTTGTATGACATAGGAGTCCACATTGATTATAATTTTAAATTTAATCATCACGTTCAAAACTCCATAAAACAGATCCATCAAAAACTAGTATCCCAGTACAGAGTCAAGCCTTTCCTAACAGACACATCCAGAAGTCATATTGCATCTTCCTTTTTGTACCAACCCTCATCGACTCCAGACACATTTTTTCAAACCGCAATCTACCCAACAAAACAAGCACTAACAGTGTTATAACAAAATAACAAAATGTTCTGCCAAACTCACTCGTAGACCCCGCCACTGCCCTACTTTAAAAAACCTACAGTGGCTATGGTTACACCACCATCTGACATTTTACCAACTACTTACCTCCTGTAACCTTATCCATGAGCCATCTCACTGTGTCTCTTTCCCTTTCTCTCTCTCTCTCGCTCTCTCTGTGTCTGTCTACACTACAATCTTCTAAAAATAATCTCTTACCACAGTTAGCAAACTCAAATAATACAGCCAGGGACTCCTTGAATGCTCCATGCATAGCTAGGAATTAGGACAACATTCCTCTAACACTGAGACAAAACGTCCATGCAAGTTCTTTCAAAATAAGCCTAAAAGCCCACCTAAAAGATTCCTGGCTGTGCAACTGCTCCACATCAGGATAAAGTCAGAACATCCTCCCACCAATATACCCTCACTTCTTACTCATCTGTACCCCCCTCTCATTATTTTCCCCCTGTTTTTTGTCTATCCTTTTTTCTGTAGATAGAATCTGCATACCCCATACTTCTGGGGAGATTAGTAATATACAGTGCAGCTAAATGGGAGTGCTACAAAATCCTGAAACCCTGAAACCCAAAATCCTGAAACCCTGAAACCCAAAATCCTGAGACCAAAATATTGAAAGTTCAAAATACTGAAAATGCAAAATACTGAATCTCATAATACTGAAAACACATAGGATACCAACACTTACTATATTCCAGCACAAGTGCATACAGAAACAAAAGACAAACCATATTACTCTTCTCCAAGTATATGGAGGGTGCAGGGGGGCTTGTCCCCCTGCTTATAGTTGAAGGGTAATATGTTTCTGTATGTACTTTCAAGATTTTGGGTTTCAGGATTTTGTAACACACCCAGCTAAATATGGTGGCTCTTAATCATTGGTAGAATCTGGTGAAATGGTGGACTTTTCGTATTTGGAACTTAGTAATGCAGATACTTTTTATGATTTATTTAATAAAATGATGAAAGTATTGCTTCTCTAGTTATCAATGTAATGATCTGAATTAAAGAATTCCACATAACCAAGTCGACAGTATCAGTCTGGTGTCATAATGATGACTGGTAGTTCTTAGAGATGTAATAACACTGGTGCTCACAGTATATTTGAGATATTTGATTACATTTCTCTTCATAATCTCTGCTCTACCTATATGACAATTCTATAGAAAGTATTTTAGCTGAAAAAAAACAATTTCATCTTGGCCTTTGATATAGTAGCTAATTATGTTTGCGAAGCTAATTTAGAAGGGTTGATTTTTATTCGACTTTGCTTAAACGTTTATACATTGTATTTCTTTCAGAGTTGTCGATTTTATTTTTGACTTAGTTGTTAGTGCTATTTATTTATTTATTTATTTAAACTTGTGTTAATTGAGTAAGAGGACTAATCCACCAAACATTTTCTGCCATGAGCCCGGCTTCAGTGTATTAAATACAGTTACAACAATGACATTTTAATTAAGAACAATGACCATGTGTTACATCTATATCACAAAATGTGTTTCCTTCAAGAGACACTTAACTGTTGACAGCAACACTTTTAAGTGTGAAGTTATAACACACACAATTAGTACAAGAAACGAGACAATTAACATTTGTTAGCAGTAATACTCATATTTTCGTATTAGATTCTAGTACAAACAACTAAAAGAATAATCAGGTGATTCTTTTATTCATTTTGAGTCAGCAAATGCAAAATCCTTGTGTGATTTCTTAATTTAGTAAAAGTTTCAGTCCATGTTAGTGTTTGAAATGCAAAGTCAAACAAATGAAAGAAGTAATAAACAAGAGATAGAGAAAAAAAACATATTTACTGTATTTACAAGGTTGTATACCTCTACAGAATTAACATATTAAAACATTTATATTTACAGTGTAGTTTTAGTTTATGGTTATACACTAATTATTATCCCTGTTGCATTTATATTTATGTAAAGTGAAGAGATATTCTTTGAATTTGGCCTGAAATACTAGTATTGTTACTGATTCATATAAGGTTGGTAAAAGACACATAGTGCTGTTTAGGGTGGAGAGGACCCTGTCTTATGGGAAGAAATTGAATAGCAGTAGATAAGGGGATTGGGGCAGATGATGTAGGAAGCATAGTGACATCATTATGGAAGAGGAAGACATCTGGAGGGTAGACATTGATGTCAGAATTTTATATCTGGAGGAAAAATTTATGACTGTTCATTAAGGTAGGGGTGGTTGACGCCATGTTTCCTGCCTCCTTTACATGATCTAAGAGTAGTTTTAGTCCATAAGGGAGGACAGGAAATTACTGATCCAGGTGCATGTACAGCAACCCCCACTTACTAATGTTGGTGTTAAGATACTGGCATTGGCTTTAGGCATGAGGATGGAGAATATTCATCCTAAATTAGTTGATAAATGAAAGAGAGGCTTTTTAATGGCAGAACTGTGGAAAAAAGTTGACAGTTAAAATTATGTTGTGTGCTGGAAAGAAAAGATGGTTGTGCACAGGGATCATATTTTTTGAAACCAAAAAAGCTTTTGACACTGTGGAGTGGTCATTTTTGTTTAGGGTGTTAGAGGATGTGGGTGGAGGACCTAGACTTTTGAACAGGATAAGGACATTCTACCATTCCCAAAGGTGCAGTTAATAGTCAATAGGAATTAACTTAAAGCAAAATAGTTGTGAGTAAGTTACAGAACCATCTTTCTGTTATTGTCTACAAACTGGTAGACTTACAGCAAGATCCACAACATGCAACCTTAGATCCCTTTGTTCTTTTAACCCTAACCTTCAAACTCCACATGCTACGATTCATTGCATGGGGCATGTATTTTCCAGAATAGCACCAAAAATGTGAGTACCCCTCAGATGTATATTAAATCTTTACCCTTCTACTGAAAATGTCACTTAGGACTAAAGCGAAGCTATTCAAAGGCTGATGATGCAAATGCTACCACAGCAGAAAGATTACCTAGCTTAAACAAACCACTTTAACTTATGATTCCTACTGATGATGATGATGCAGGCCAACACAATTATATGACGTTTTCCCATTTCCTTTTACTCTTTCCTTCCTTATCCTTCATTTCTTTCCTTCATTCCTTGCTTTCTCCCATCCTCTCCACTCTCTTAGCTATTGTTCCTCCGCTACTATTTCTTTTGTCTCTCTACTCTTTCTCTCTAGCTACCACGGTTGCATAAATTACAAATAGCAGTACTACTGCTCATTAATACACCTTACACCACTGTTGAAATATACTGCAAATGCTATTTAATATTACTGTACTCTTTTTGCTAAATACTACTTTGCCTGCATGCATATTCCTATTCTTTTAATTTGTAACCAGAAAATTATCCAGTAAGATCTGTGGTCTGCATTGTTCCACGAAACTAAATAAATAAATAATAATAAATAAAAATAAAAAGTGCTACTGCTCATGTCCGAAACATAGTAACAAAATCAGAAGTAAAGAAATTTAGTAACAAAACCAGAAATAACGAAAAACAGTGAGTTAGTACCGTGTATTTACAGATTGTAGATCTTTTACCATTCACATAGTCCTGATACCCCCAAATAAAGCTGTTGTAATACAGGAGTTTTTCAAATGTTATATATCAGCACACAAAATGCAAACAATATGACATTTCTTCCAGTGCCTTTAGAGTAGCCTCTGTGTTAGCTATATAATTCAGGGGGTGGTTGTCTACTTCCATTGAACTCCCCCATGGTTTAGGGCTGAACTCTACCCAAAAAGAAATAAAGGCTATTTTATACCATGAAATTACACATAAATATATATATGTATGGGTCAACTTCAGTACACTGAAATACCACTTATCCAAACCCCGTATAACCGAGACGAAAAAGCCAACAGCACGAGAACAGCAAAGTACTGAAGCACTGATTTACCACTCCAGGTAAGTAAATGCTTGGCCATCCTTAAAAACAAATGAAACCAAATGAAAGCAAACCCACCAATGTGGGAGACTTTGACCCCACACCCCCCTATCTGGTGGGGCTGCACTCTCCACACCCCCCAACTAAATATACCAACTGCAAGATCTCACTACTGCAGGGTAAGAAGCAAAGTTCAACAGGAAGTGTTTTTCCTTACCTGAAGTGGTGAGTCGGTGTTCTAGGACTTCGGTGTTCTTGTGCTGTTGGCTTTTTCATCTTGGTTATCTGAATTTCGGGTAAGTGGTATGTCGTTCTACTGAAGTATGTGTGAGTGTGTGTGTGTGTTTTTGGATGTGTGTCTATGTAACTGCTGCACCATTACCAAGAAACTACATTTTCATTTGCTCTATTGTATTGTGTCATTGAGAAGGTTACAAGCCCAGTAAATCTGAGGATAAAAAAAAATCATCTTGAAAATATAAATTCAAAAATGTGAAGAAGAACTGTTGTGTGAGATATGGAGTAAATCAAAGCAGATGTTAAACAATATCCTTGCAATTTTAGTGAAAACTATGGTTAATAATAAGGGATTTTTAGGTACAAAATTATGAATAAATACTGCATTAATTTCATTTCATGTTCATATGTTCCCAATACTACATGCATCGTTGTTGATAACATTACTAAGGAAAACACAAAAGAAACACTGGGATGGAAAGACATGTCCAGTTTAGTGACCATATCAGATGTTACTCGCACATGAGTATGTCAATGTCCTACTCTGTATGGTGCCCGATACTGTCCATGGACTGTGTTATAATGTTTCCAAAACAGTGCTGCTACATGCAGTTTTATTCTATATCTAACCACTGGTTTAATGTTTTTAAGTGTATGTACTTTGTGATCCACATGGCAGTTTGATTTCATTGTTGTTCTCTGGTTTAATGTTTTGTAATTACATAGATTTTGAAATCCACATTTGTTAAGCATGCCGGCAGCAGTCCTCATGAGTTTTGCATAGCTTCCAGAAGTACTCATGAGTCAGACTGGAGCACTGCTAAAATTTGCCAGAACTTGATATGTTCTGATTGCTGGAAAATGATTTGGGCTGTTTGTTATGAACTGTGTGCTTCTTGTACAGATTATTTATACTTGTTAACCTTGTGGTTAAGTTGACCAAACTGAACCATTTTCAGCTATGTATGTCATGAGGGTTACAAAGGAGCAGTATGAAAACCAGCACAATACATTCAGAGTGTAAGGATCTGATTAAAAGCAACAAAGAAATCTAGAACTGAAGGAACTACTTATAGTATAAAATAAATGATAAGATATGAGGCAATTACATTTAATATTCTCTTCACAACAGGTGCAGGGAGGGGGTTTCAGTAGCTGAGCTCTGAAATGTGCAGTGAAGGTCACTGGATATCACTGATAATTTTACAGGGGAGATTTTTAACATTAAGCTGGTGCAGATATTCTTTTACAAGATGAGGAGTGATAGCCTGGAATTAATATCAAATTATACAAGTCACTTCAGCATTCATTTTCTAGTCTGTATCCTGAGCCACAGTTTTGCTTTCTGCAGATTGAGATTTTACAAAACACTGGTTCTGGCACTGAATAAGGCTTATCATGTACTTGGACAGATATCATATTGGTGAGGACGCTGATTCAGGCCCCTTTGTGTAAGTGGACTGGGACTTCCTTCACAGTCATTTGTGTACTGCATATGGGGCCCGTCATGTACATAGAATAGATATCACAGGCAAGGTTTAGGCACTTAGTAGGGCCCTGCCATATATGTGTGGCTGGAATCTCACATCACAGGGATTAGTGCACTCAGTGGGGCCCCATCATATATATGAGCTGGAGTCTCACAGCACAGTGGTTTGGATAATGAGTGAAGCCCCATTACATACATGAACTGAAGCCTCACAGAACAATGGTTGTGGTATCATCACCACAGTGTCAAATTGCGACAGGTAGCACACTCACCTTTGGTGCAGGAGGTTGTGGGTTCTATTCCTATACCAGTTAGATCCATTATGGATGCTGCTGTGCAGTATAAGAGGGTGCTGCACTCCTGAGTATCATGCCCTTTGGGTGAGATGTTCAACCAAAGCCCCATCAGCCTGAATTGGTGGTAGCTCAGGTGGATGTAAAAGATTCCTCAGCACCTATCAAAAAGAGTAGAGGAATTCCCTGATGCCCTTTGTCAAACTTCCTTTAGTAGAAAAATTCCAGTTGTGGTTTCCCCTGAAAAGAGGCTACTATCTTATAGAGGCAAGCCTGGTCAACAAAAGATAATAAAATAAAATATATGTCTGCTCGAATCTCATAGCACTGTAGTTCGGGCACTGAGGTGCACTCCATCGTGTTTATGGTCAAGTTTAGACTGACACCAAGAGAAGACAAAAATCTCTTTTTGAAGGCTGTCTTTTGTAACATACTATATGTATGAATGAAAAACAAACTGAAAATATGCCTCTGTACAAGTGAAGATTCACAGTTAAATATACAAAAAGCACTTGCAAGGTGTTGCAATGAATTCCAAAAGCTGCCAAGTAGTGAATCCCAAAGAAAACTTCCTTTTATTAACACAAATACAGGCTTAAGCGCTTTTGGCCATGAAAATGGCCTTCATCAGAAACAGGAAGTTTTCTTTGGGATTCACCACTTGGCAGCTTTTGGAATTTATTGCAACACCTTGCAAGTTCTTTTTGTATACTATATGTATATAATAATTTTTCATATGTAAATCACTGTGTTTTACAGGTATATTTTTAGGTGTATTTTCTACCTCTGTTCCTCCTGGTCATTAAGTCACTTTTGTAGTCTACCATTTAATGGGTGATGTGGTGGTTAATATTGTTACATAACAGCAAGATGTTCTCCAGTTCAATTCTTGGCTGGGGTGCCTTCTCTGTGGAGTCTGCATGTACTCCCTGTGTTCATGTGGGTTTCCTCCCACATTCCAAAGAAGTGTCTGGAGCAATTCTCCCCTGGCTCTGCAGAAAACAGGCTCTATCCTAGTCTGACTTCCCCAGTTAACAAATGTTAAATAAATAAATCCCATGTGGGGTGGTCACTCCATTTTTCATTCTTTTCCTTATTGGGCATGAGCTGTCCATGATGTGGTCCTTAAGTAGGTAGCAATAAGGAGATTTTTTACATACTCAGTTATCCCGTTACCTTGGTGGTGACATAAGCACCTGCCTCTATGGTAGCTACCAATGCTCCCCTACATAACCATGCATCCTTGACAGCACTAATAATCCATAAACAAGCTATAAACCATAAAAATAGAAGTAAAAGAAACAGATGCAGTATACTTGTAGCTAGTAAAATGGTAGCAAAGCACTTTAATGTAGCCACACTGTTAAAACCAATGGGGCAACTCTCTAATCTTCATAAAAAACACATAGAGGATTAGTGCTTTTGTCTTCTTAAATGAAAACTTCTTCAGATGAAATCCTCTTTGGACTGAATCAATTTATACATTTGAATACACCAATGATGGACTGTAAAATTAGCCACATGAGTGCCAAACCTCCCTTGATGCCATACTTGCTGGGAACAGGAAGAGAGAATTTAAAGGGCCATCTGCTTAAAAATCCATTAACATATGTATAAATTATTTTATAAGATTTCACATACCATTTAATATTCTGTACAAATAGTTGAATATCTGAGCTTGTACTGCAGTCTTTTACAATCTGAAGACTAACAGGCATAAATTATTAAAGCCTTCAGTTTTGGAGGTATAAAGCAACGGCCAATTCTGTGTATGTTTTTGGGTGTGTTCCCCAGATATGGTTAACACATTCTGTGGGATGAGGTGAAACCTAGCCTGTCATTGCACAGGATGTGTTAATTGAATGAGAAGAAATCAGCTTAAATTTACTGTTAAAGGCTGATCTTGCTTCAGATTCAAACCATTGCCCAAGACATGATCGCTCAAGTTCTTTGACACACACTGAAAAAGAAAAGCATGCCAGTTTGTGTTATCCCTGTCCATGGTGTTTGTTACTTTTCTGTGCAGATTTCTTCTGATTTTGTTGACAGTGGAACGTTATAGATACCTAAAGCAACCCCTATACTAATTATTTTTATGATTCTTCCAAATTCCTTATTTTTCAGATTTGAATCTAAGTTTAACATCACTATTTTCAAACATCTCATGTGAGATTGGCAAGTCATTTAATTTACTTGAATTTATAATTCTTTTTTTTTTTTTTTCATTTTTAGTCTTACTTTACTTTTTCGTAGCAGTTTCTGTGATTTATCATGTATGTAAGGAGTCTATTAAAATCTTGGGTGAACGACTGGTTGCCCTTTGGTTAATTTCATATAAGAATGGGATATTAGTACGATGTAAGCACAACAAAGTGGCCTCATTGACCTATAAAATGATTCAGTTGTCTGTGTGTTTCATATTTCAGAACACTTTAAACCATGCAGGTTAAAAAAATCACTGAGAACTACTTATATGCTGCAAACAGTTGGCACATGAATTGAGGGCATCGTGGCTCTGATCTGCACATTTACTGTTATCGATCTGGTGCTGAAGGAAGCTGTGACAGGTTATTTTCATGTGGGAAAAGCTAAGCTATCAGTTTTCTGATGCCTGTTATATTTCATTTCATCCTCCATCTTTGACAAGAGGCTCTCTGAGTTCTTTGCAGCACCAAGACCGAAGCACAAACTTTGGAATCATGCTGTAAGTAATATTAATCCAGTGAAAAATCCAGAGAGTGATGAATATAAGGTGTAGTTGTGAAAATTTCTCACTGTAAATCCATGACAAGAAGTACTCTGACCTTAGATTTAGATAAGTTTTAGCGAGAGCATGGAGACACTGGGTCCTCTCACAGAAGGGATTTTAGAGGATTGATTTTTAAGGGAAGTTAGTATTCAACTAACATTTATATCCAAAAATAAATACTGCAGCATTTTGATGTATGACCTTGCAGATGTATCGGTGAATTTATTCCATTAATTTCAGAGCAGTTATGTATGTACTGTACCATATCCACATGTGCCACTGACAGTGTACATGTGCCACTGATCTTCCTCACTCTGAGAGCATCTCACATCCTCAGTAGTCTAATGTGTTTCTATCCCAGGACTCCCCCAAAAATAAGTAATGTGGGTGACAGACGAGAATGTGCCAGTTTGCTATAATTTTAACTATCTCTACAATGTCAAATAGCTACGTAACATGGCCAGAAGGTTGCAAGATGAGAATTTCAGGGACTACTTGTTCACAAACCTAGACTTACCCCTACCTCCTGGACCCATGTTAGCATTTGTCCCTGTATCCATGCAGATTAGGAGATTCGATGTTCAATACTGTTCGAACAAGAAGACCTTGGTATTCTCATCTTGCAAACTTCTGGTCACCTTATTTAGTGATTCAACATTGTAGCAATCACTAACATTAATATTCCTGTTGTATAGTCAAGAGTTCCAACACAGATCAGTGCCAGAATTTGCAAAACTTAATTTAGTATTGCTTCTCACTACAGTATTGGCTAATATAATATGCTAAAGTGTTTGAATGATAAATACATGTTTAATGGAATAAGCTTTTATCATTCTCGGAAATGTTTCATTTCCCTTCTGAACAGTTGTATCTGGTATTATCAGTGGCGAAATTTATGAAAACTTTTTCCATTAGATGTTTCAAACTGGCTTGGGTGATTCATTTTGAAAAGACGATAGAATGCAAGAACTTCCATATACATTGCAAGCGTTTCGGTTTTTGTGGTATTTCAGCTGTGGTATACAGAGGGTATGCTGATTTCCACACATTCAGTTTTAGAACTTCTGTATTACAACCATTATAATCAAGATTAAAACAAAAACTATGGAACAATTGTGATAGAAACGAATGTCATCAATGTCTTCGTAAAGGAACAGAAGCATTCCATTCGACTTTGCTCTTAAAATATTGTGTGTGCTAAATTGTAATTGGCAAGTTCTGATGCACTCAATAAGTGGGGGTTTGCATTGTCAGAGAAACTGTAGCACAGCTCAGACAACATGTAAAAAGTAATTCCTTTAAAAAAAGTATCTCTTTTTCTCTGACTTTATGTAACCTCAAAGTGGTACACATACAGATCATTGGTATGGGAGCAGACCACATGCATCAGGGTGTGGAGATACAGCCTGCCTGCAAAGATGATTACTTTTTATGGTATCAAAATTTTTTTGTGGCATGTTAAGGTGGCGTACTATTGTAATCCAAATGGTTTGGGTATCTCAAGTAGGGGAAATGCTGTTTTACATTACATATGGAATGGAACAGCTCAGTATATGTGAACCCTGCTCATGTGCATGTGTCTGCATGTCTGTCAGTGAGTACATGCATATGTTTTTGTGTGTGTGTGTGTGTGCGTGTGTGTGTGTGTGTGTGTGTGTGTGTGTGTGTGTGTGTGTGTGTGTGTGTGTGTGTGTGTGTGTGTATGTGAACAAAAACAACAAAGTATGTTGATGTGTACTTCTAATCAAAATGGACTGAAACTACTTTCAGTGATAGCTGGCTATCACTGTCACAATCAAGTGCACCCCAAGTGACAGGATGTTACTGGTGATATATGCCACTATTATCAGTTTGTCTGTATATCACTGATGCAATACATCTGTAGAAGCTTACTGATTCTCTACTGTCTTCTCCTACCCACATTCATGTATCATTGGGACCCTGGTAGGTGCAGAAGCTGCTGATACCAATTCCTAACAAAACCATCCTCCCAGTCACCTGTAAGTCTGGTGTAGTTTTACTGCAGTTAAAAGCAATCATGAAACAGTGTCTGTCTGTCCTGTATGTTATTAACTTTCACCAAGGTTTCACCTTGAGAAAAAACTCTTACGCTGCCAAATACCCAATTTCAGGTTCCCTTCTGCTGACTGCAGTGAGTATCCAGTCCTCAGGGGAATATAGAGTTCTGTCCTTTATGTGAATCATAAGAATAGCTTGATTACAGATTTAAACAAACCACAAATTAGGTACTCTTCCCTTCTGCTCAGTGTAAACATGTATATGTCACCTATGGCCTTCTTCTTCATTAGCGATCCTTGGGTGTCCACCTATCTCTCCTATACTCTTGGTACTGGGGTGACCACTCGGTGCTCATATATTGTTATTTTTTTCTAATTTCTCCAAATCTGTTTGGTTTCTAATACCATGACGGGAATGGACCCCATTCCTAAGTCAAAGTACGATTAAAGTTCATGAAATTAGTATTGTTTCAATCTTTGATGTCAGCCAAAAGTGCTCTTCGCAGCACCCACAATGTGACCAGTCATGACTCCTTCTGCACTTCATATGGGGTTACATGGATTGGCAACATATCTAAATATGATTGTAAATTCTTTTTTATAAAACGCGTTGCTCCTACTACTATTGGAAATGTCAGGGTATCTTTCTTCCACATTGCTCTCTCATTTCTGCCTGCAGTTCCTGGTATTTTATGACTTTATGTCTCTCTCTGTATTCAAGACACTGTAGTCACTTGGTGTGGTGATTTCAATGATCAGTGCTACTTTTGTCTTCTTTTCTTGGACCACTGTATCCGGTTTTCTAGCATCTATCTTTTGAACTGTTGGTAATGAGTGATCTTATGTGATATAAACTTCATCATTTTGTATGATTCTTTGTGGCTCATATTTCCAGTGTTTTTCAGCCACTTCATTACTATAATGTTTGCACAATCCCCAGAGCAACAGTCTCACCACATTATTATGCCTTTCACTGTGCAGTCCTTCTGCCATTAGTGCATCACAACTAGCAACAAGATATGTGACTGTTTCTAATTTGGTTTTACAAAACCTACATTTGTCTGTTTGTCCCACATGTTCAATGGTCTTTGTAAACCAGTGTGTATGTAGCCCACTATCTTGGGCTGCCAATATTAACCTTTCATTTCTTGGTTTGAATTCACCTCTCCATAACCAATCCTGCGTTCATTCTTGATCAACATGAGGATCTTCCAGAAATTTTCTATACTTGCAACTATATTTATGTTTTTTCCACATTTCTTGCCTTCTCATCTGGTCCATCACCTTATATTCTTTCTTTTGTTTTTTGGCACATTCAGTTGTGGCATGGTTTTTATCTACTTCAGGTTTGAGTTCCATTCCTGATAGACATTCATATGCTTCTGCTAAATTAAGCAGAGATGTCATCTTAGATTCCTTCTCCTAATGTTTCAGAACTTTCACTACATTTGAATCTTGTGAGGTCAGTAGATATGTGTGTAGTCCCATGATTGCAGATCTATACATGTAATAAATTTCAAGGAGGCTCATCCTTCCTTCGGAACGAGGAATATATAATCTTGGTATACACTGATTTTTATAAATTATTTGGTGAGCATGAAGCATCCTTCTTGTTTTAATATCTAATCTACCCAACACATTTTGGGGCCAGTCAATCACTCCAAAACTGTACGTTAGGACAGGAAGAGCAAATTGATTTGTAGCTTGGATCTTCTTCCTAGATGCCAGTGCTGTTCTCAGGATTAATTCTAAGTCTTCTAAAGTATTCCTTACTGAGTTGTATTCACATTTGTTCATGTTTTATTGCTGATCCTTCATCAGTTCTTAAGTATTTATACACTCCATCTTGCTCAAGTTCTTTTATATCACATTCTTGTACCAAACTAATGTTTTCCAACTTCCACAAATGTGACTATATTCTGAGTGCCATGTTTACATTTCCTATTTGCATGTTCCTGATTACTGCTCATATCCTTCACAAAAACTATTGTAGTAAAAACAATTATGTTATCCACTTGTGTATGTTTTTAAATTATTAAATAGTTGTACATTGTAAATATGTGTCTGACCATATGCTGCATGTTGTACTTGTAAATTAACTGCACACTGGAAAAATTAAATCTGTTTATGGAATTTCTGATATGTCTGTATGTGGAGCTTTTCTCCCTGGGCCTCTGTTGAAGACAGATTCTGTGGGACTACAACAAAACTGGGATATGTAGGTAGAAGCAGGTTCTGGATCTGAATCCAGTCACCTCTTATAAAATAATCCATAGTAATAGGGAAAGGAGAGAAACAAATAGACATAACAAGGATTATAAATCCATTTTTACCATTGTCACTCCTGGGATAAGGACCTTATCTTTGTGTAGGAATCCTCATATGTATGTGAACCACAGAGGTCTGCATAGCACTGTGATGTATAGAACTACATTGTTTAGAGCTTTGTGCTCCTTGTAGCGTCACTATTCAAAATTTGGTATAGAAAGGAACACCAAAAAGTTGGCGCAAAAATGTTATCCTGACGCTGGCTTCCTGAAGCAATAAAAGAAGTTCATGCACTATAGAAATACTAAGGCATACATACCTAAAACCAGGACCATGGGAGCAAGGAGGTTGGCCAATGAGTACCAGGTAAAAAGATTACCTGTGTAGCCCAGCCAAACCAGGCCCCCCTCCCCATAAAAACTACATAAGTATTCCTTTTGGCCAGGCATTAGCATGATCAATGCTAAATTACTATTCATATTGCCTTTTGTGGGGTGTACAGAATAGCAATGCATGTCTCAGTGCAACATGGCCATCATATTCATGTTATTTATGTGTGGGCAAAAGGAGATGTGACAGGAGGTAAGCTTTTTGTCAGAAACGTAGTAGACATAATCTGTGTTTTAGCCTCTACATGTTTACTTTTTCTCCTCAGTATAGACATCCTTAGATGTGGTTCACTACAAACATGCACATTTTTACTGTTTCTCACAGTAACACATTTTTAATACATGCAATTATACTCATCTTTTGTTCTTCAACATAAGAATAAAAACACTTTCTGTTTTCTTTTTTCCTTGAAAAGTAATGTTGTCTTGTGTTTGAAATGCTACAGAAAAAATGATATATTGCCATGATTTGACACTAACAAAGTCAGTGTGCAGCTGTTCTGTTACTCTTTGCAACTGAAGTTTATAAGTGAGTATCAAATTTATTGTCCAAAAAGTTTTGTTTGAAAATGTCTAGCAGGTTCAAAGATATAACACAATATTGATATTAACCAGTGCCCTGTATAGCCAATATAATGCACTAGTCTAGCAAGCTATATTTTACTAAGTTTCCATTATACTTGTGTATGCAGATTCTGCTCAGACTGCTAGAACACAGCCATATCCAGAATTTATCTTTATTGTGCTATTATTACATATGAAGCAAAAAAAAAAAGAAGTGACTTTATTTCACCATCTAAAACAGCATTTCTGTTGCTGCATATTGGGTGAAGCAAAGCCTAACATTCTATATGTTGATGTTGACATTCTTTTCCCATATTAATCAGAACTGAGATTCAGTAAAATCCTTGGTATAGAATGATATTCTTGAATGAGTTTTGTGAACTGCCTTGGGGGAACTGACATATGACCTCATACGCAGCGAATACAGCGATTAATAGGGCTTTTGCTGTCTCATTTTGGCTGTAGACTGAACCACCTTGGGGTTATTTGCTCTCTCCACTTAAGGATTAAATATATGCCACTAGAATCTCACTAAACCAAAAGTATACATACAGTAATTAATAAAACCAACAAACAAAGTGTGGCAGAGGCAACCAAAGAACTTTGTTTGTTGGTTTTATTATTTACTTCTTTGTTTGGTGCGAGGCATTTACTCCGCTGGGTGTGATTTGTCTTTTAATACATATAGTAATGCCTACTTTTTGTATATTGAAAAAGGAAAGTGTAGCTTTAGACATAATGGTTAATATGTTTACCTCGCAGGCTCAACATACAGGATTTGATTCTCACCTTTGTTCATTGTTTGGTTATGTTATTAAAAAGTTATGTATTTTATCAGAAATTATGTACTTATTTAGTTTTTTTCATTTGTAACATGCTGTATGTTGCTATAGTTGTAGGCTCAAATGCAGCATTGAACTATATTTAAATTCTTAAGGGTAGAGTGGCAGTCTTGGGTGCAATTTGTAGCTGAGAGCAGTGTTATTACACTCCTAAAGTTTCATTATGAAGTAGAGGAGGAAGATTGAGTTACATTTTTCATATGTATACTTTAGTTCATATGCCTTAGCTTCTAGGGTTTGACATTTTGTATTATACTCAGATTGTATTTGTGCTTCTTCCAAGCAGAATATACTATGGTTACTGCCTGAAGCTTTTCTAATGAAAACTCAAAGGAAAACTGGTATATGGTCTTTTATACACAGCAAGCATATTCAGTGTTTTAGAGGTGTTCACACCTTTGGTCCATTATGCCAAATTCAATAATAAGCTAGAATACTTCATTACTGGTTTGTCATTGCATCAAAACTAAAAATTCTGAACATTTTGCCATAAGTATAGAAAAAAACAAATAAAGTACTATGGTCAAGATCATCATGACACTGATAACCATAGTGGTACAATAACATTCTTATGTGACTTGTAGCTGAGCTCACATGGGATACTGTCTAAGAGTTCTGTAATGAATTTTCAAAAGAAAGTGAAATATTGCCTTTATATATAAGTAGCACATCAATTGTTTCAGAAGTGTTCATTGCCATATTTTGTGTATTTTGTGTTGCATTTCATTTTCATGGTGAATGTTCTATTGAAGTACTGCTCAGTATTTTGATGACAGTAATGGCCTCCAAAAATTCTTTACTAGGTTGTCATTATAGTAGAAGTACAAAATGCTCTATAATTTACCAAAACAGTTTCTTTCTTTGGCTGCTGTGTCATAGATAGCATATCAAAGACAGAAGCAACTGAAGAGTGGTGTTGTCAAATGTATCTTGGTGATCCACTGAAACTCTAAGGTTAGAATAGCAATCTTAAATTATTTTGTAGCTGAATGTCTGTGGTTTCTGCTTGAAAGTTTCCTCAGAAATAGATAGCTTATTAATTGGTTCAGATGTTTTCTGTACCATTGTAATATATTGCATTATGCACCTGTTCAGCTATGAATGTTCTGCTGAACTCCTACATATAATGACCTAGAAAACTTCACATTCAGCTGTCATTTGATTAGATAACATATCCATTATATTAGATCGTAACCATGTATTTATTTTTCATTTTTCTCATGCCGTAGGTAACATGTTTTCATCTGGAGCAATTAAATTGGTGTGGTCAAATTCAACATGCACATCCCTGAAGCTCCCAAGCTTAGGATAATAATGTTAAGTTCATTTTTCACAGAAATCACTGTGGTTACTGCCAAAAAGATCAACTATAAAATCTTGAAAAGGGGCTGAGGTGTGGCCTTTTAAATATTGGCAGCAGATTCATTGTTTCAGAAGTGTTCACTACACATCTATTGAACTTCTCCTCAGTATTTTGATTACAGTAATGGCCAACAAAAATTCTTTACTAGGTTGTCATCATACTAGAAGCCATATTTTTGTGTATTTTGTGTTGCATTTCATTTCCATGGTGAATGTTCTAGAACTTTTGTACTTTGTTTCCATTGTGAGCATTGCATTTACATTTTTTATTTTTTTTTTTTTTTTGATTTTGCTATAATTCTTGACTAGAAAATGTATTATTGATTTGTCAGTAAATTAGAAGTAAAAATTCTGTTTAACTGAAAAAAAATATTTTTTGTTTACTGTGTCATAGATAAAATGTAATAGATTAGAGCAACCATAATGGTGTGGTTAAATTCTATACCCTTAAAGGTGTAACAGCAGTCATAGACGATTTTTGTAACCAAAAACAATGTGGTTACAGCATTAAAGTTTCATTATCAAATCTGAATGAAGGCAGCTATAAGTTTTTATAAATGGAAATCAAATCCATTATTCACTCGTGCAGTTGACATTTTGCATCATTCATACTCCATTTATTTTATGCATGTTGTATTGAACTTGTTTCTGTACACTGAAAGCAGTAGCAGTGTAGAATGCTTTTTTATTGAGTTGTTATGAACAAGAAGTAAAGAAAGGTGTATATTTTAAGAGAAAACATGTATTTGTTTTTCACTTGCTGAATGCTATAAATAATGCCCCAAAGTCTGGTGCAACTAAAGCTGTGTGTTCAGATTCAGAATGGTTCTGCACCAGGGAAGAGTATCAGTCTCAAGCAGTGACGTTTGCAGTTAACGTCACTATGGTTTTACCACTGCAGTTGATGGGTAGGGTGATGTCAGTTAAAATGTTTGAGACCCCACTGCTATACAACTTATGTAGGCATGTTCCCTGTCTTCATAAGCACTATTGGCACAAAAAGATAGGCTCCCTGTTGAAATATTAGCACTTGAAATGCCAAGTGCAGAAAAGTTGAAAAAAATAGACTGAAAACCCAGAGAAGAGTGAAACTCAAGAATGACTCTTATTCTTAAAACTTATTTTTGCTGGGGACCCCCTGCAACCCTTCCCATGTGGGGGACAAGCCCTCCACACCCCTTGAACTTATTTATACCTAATCTGAGATTAACATACCTTGGGGAAAAGGAAATAGTCCAAGAAATGGCATCTGAGTCTTAATATATGTAAGTCTGATCTTTTAGCCATTCAGTATCAGCATTTCGGGACTCACTCTAGTGGGTCTCAGCAGTTCAAAAGATTACTAAAAAATAATGATTTGTATGGGATAACCAACAGCGAAAGCTTAAGTGCTATATACTGTTAGGTTGAGTCAGTGGTACTTAGGGATAGGGGTACCAGACTGCCATCTGTTTTGCACAGGGTACACTTTGCTGCACTTAATCAACCATGACCCCCTCCCCCATATTGGTCATGACTGAAGCCAATATTTTAAGGTCTGAGTCTGCCTGGGCCATCACCTGATACGACAAGTGCTTCTCAACTGATTTGTGCAGTTGGCACCAACTAATGGAAACCTGGCATGCTGCTTATTATGTTTTGTACTTCCTGTTGGCACACTAACTACAGTAATGGCCTAGAATACTTCCTTACTGACTTGTCTTTTTATTAGAGGGGAAAATCCTATATTACCAGATGAAATTGATTAGATTAACTGAAGTATCCCAGTCAAATTCAACACATAGATGCCCTAAAATCCCTAATGTTAGACTTGGAAACTTAAGTAATAGTTGTATCTGAAGATGATGTGGTTGCTAAGTGCCAGTTTCATCATGAAATTTAAGAAAGAACTGTAGAAACATTCAGTGCCATAGTTTGATCATAGGATCATAGGACGTTACTAGGCTATTGGCCTTCAGACTTTTAGAATTTAGCCCATGTTCTGACAAGTCAGCACCTAATGTCCTTGTCCAGCAGGGACACAGGTAGAATCCCAGGGGTGTATTTTCTGTTCCCCATCCAGTTATCCAGGCTGCGCTTAAAATGGGTTAATGAGGTACTCTGATTGAAGTGGAGCAGGAGTCTTTTCCACAGAAGGGGGAGTGTCTGCGATACAAATCTGTCCCACCAAGTCCTATTGATGTCACAGACCAAGTTGAGGTCATGCATGCACGTTACTTGAGTGGAGCTTGACTTGCGGATATTCAGCAGTCCCATCAAGGCAGGGTCTGAGATTGCTTTGTATGCCAGACAAACATCAACTTTGATGAGACTGAGTAGAGGGACAGGGCCTTTAGCCTATCTGTGTAGGGTAGATGTTTGCTATTGTGGACTGTACCACATTTGCATTATGGGTGTTGTACACATCTTCTACACAGTATGCTGAGTAAAGCAATGATCTAGGACTTACCACATTTGCATTATGGGTGTTGTGCACATCTTCTGCACAGTATGCTGAGTAAAGCAATGAGCTAGAAGACTTCAGTACTGCATTGTTACTGCAGCAGAAGTAAACACCTGTAGAGTTTACTAAAACAATATTTTCTGTATCCTACATGCTAAGGACAAATGCTATAAGTCAGAGCAATTATAGTAGCCTGGTCAATCTTAGGTGATTTTTGTAGCTGACTTCTCAGAGGAGGAACAATGTATTGCCTTTTAAATATAGGTGGCATATCTATTGTTTCAAGGGTGCTCACAACCACAATCTCATATTTTGTGTTTTACTCTGTTTCACTCTTGGGTGTTGTGTAGACCTTTTCCTCACTATGTCAGTTGCAATATTGTATAAAATATTTCTTTTTTGTGTTGTTCTTACATTGTAAGCAAACTTCATGTAATGTTTTTCGGCAAAATGATTTCTGTTTGCTATGTAGCATAGAACACATATCATATATATACATATTGGACCAACTAAAGTGTGGTATGTTCATATTCGAGAATGTGCTGCCTTGAAACTACTAGGAGCAGAATAACAATCTCATGAGATTTGTGTAACAGAAAATGGTTTGTATATGGCTTAAAAGTCTCTTCATTAAATTTCAATGTGATACTGAGATTTGATATGTTATATGCATTAGACATCTTTTATGGGTGTGGTATTGAACTTATCAATATGTTGTGTACAATAATGTCGTAGGATAAGTCTTTACTAAGTTTTCAGTATGATAGATGTAAAAGTCCTGTACCTTTTTATCTCTTGTGTGCCATAGGTAATAACTCATTAACTGCAGCATTTGTAGTAGTCAAATTCAGTCCTAAGCTGAAAAGGAACCAATAAATATACAGTAGCAGTCTTAGGTGCTTTTTTCTAGATAAATTCAAAGTAGTTACTGGCTTAAAATTCTCTAATGAAATCTGAAATTGAACCAGGATATATGACCTTTTATATATAAGCAACATATTCTTTCATTCATGCATTAGTGTTCACTGTCACAGTCTGATAATTTGCATTATATCCCATTTTTCTTGCTTAGAATAATTCTTTACTTAATATCCTATACATTTTACCAGATATTTGTTTCATTTTCCAAATGCCATAAACATAATGCTATGGAGTGGAACACCGTAAGTGACATGGTCAGATTCAGCAGTCCTGTACTAAAATAATCAATCTTAGGTGCTTTTTTAAAAAATGTGCCATGATTGTTTATTTTAAGTTTCATGATGAAATCTGAAAGAAAAATGACATTTATATATAGACAGTACACTTACCCTTTCAGAGGTTTTGACTTCCACAGTCTCATATATTGTATTACACTCTTATTTGCATTTTGGCTACCGTGTTGAACATGTTAGTATGAAAACTACAGCAATGACGTATGATTTTCCCTTCTCAGTTGTCATTACATCTGAAGTACAAATCCTATTTTTTTGTTGTCATTACACTTACAATACCCTCACCCTAGTTTATTACTGTACTTACGTGCTTTACATAAAGCTAACTGCATTCAGTAACTAAAAGTCATAACATACTATTCTGTTAACAATGATGTAATACTTCTTGTGGTGACAAAGACATGATCCTTTATTTTTAGTACCTTGAGTAGTCTTGTATCACTGTTTCAAAATTACATACACTTTTATTGCATTTTTTTTTCATTTTCCTACAGTTGTTATATATAGGTTAGAGAGGTTTGTAGGAGAGGGGCTTTATTAATTGACAAACTGCAAAATGTGTTCATCAGTCAGTTGAAAATGTGTAACTTTCTAGTCTATGTACAGTACAAAAGTATGTGTTTCTAAATAAAATTGATATTTTTGTACTTTTTACATGTTGAGGTATAAGGATATTGTACAAATTATTTATTTTTTACTGAAACTCAAGCTGCAGCTGCTAACTTGTCTTTCAGAATATGAGCTCAACCTGAGTATGTTTATGTCAGTAGCATTCCTTGAAAAACTGATGGAAAGCGGTGAACCATATTGGAGATACAGTGTTTGATATATAAACAATTGGAAAAAAGACAAAAGGAATCAGTGACTGAGGGAGAGTCCACTAGAAAAGTATCAGCTCTTAAGGGTTTAATTTGTGCATACTTTGATAAATGCTATAAAATTATTCATAATTTATTATGTGGAATGCTAACATTTACTATATTAAAATATGCATCTGATTGGCTCATTTTTCTATCTCTCAGATTTTCTTCCAATCAGCTCTCTTGGACCCTCTCAACACTGTCTGGAACTGCCTGTTTAATGTAATGTATTAGAACAAGAACACTCATCCATCTACCTTTTAATGAATAGACTACTTGAAACGTCAACAAGGTATCTTTATTCATCCACCAGGGAGATCATCAGAGAGACAGTTACTAGCTCTCATAGGATCATAGGAGGTTGCTAGGCTATTGACCCAGAGGACATTTCAAGCCTAGCTGTTTTATCCCAATGTAATACCATATATACTTTAGTCAATACTCAGGACTGTATTTAGTAATGACTGCCCATGTCCAGGAGGGTGGTGGCCAGTATCCCCGATAATAATTTACAGTGTCCCATCCACTCATCCAGGTTCTTTTTGAACAGTGTCATAGAGGTGCTCTGCTTTATATGAACTGGCAGCCTATTCCAAAGATGTGGCAGTCACTGTGAGTCAAATATGTCCCTCTCGCACATCCTGTTCAAGTTGCAGGCCATATTTAGGTCCCAGGAATGCGTAGCTCTAGTCCCAATTTATTTATGGATGTGCAGCAAATTCATTAGGTTTGGATTGGAGATTGCTCTGTAAGCCAGGCAGAAGTCTCACCTAAGAAGTCTATACAATACTGAGTATAGTGACAGGAACTTTAGTCAGTCTGTGTAAGGCACGTGCTGTTATCTAAAAATCTGCTAGCTAAAGTTATTTTATTTGGGTCACATGTGAGATATCAGACTGACTTGAGCTTTCTGGATTACCTGTGTTTTCTTTTTTTTCTTTTTCCATATTTATAAACCAAGAAGAAACTTTGCAGTGTGGAGGATGTGATGTTCACTTCTTAAATTATGTTATGCACCTAGTTCGCTTAAAAATCGAACTGTAAAATATAACTATAATACAAGTAATATAAGTGCTACAAAATAATCAATTAGAGAATAGCGGGTAGTCCACAGCTGAGTTAAAATAGAATATCATTTATTGAAACACAAAGACAAGTGATCCTCAATATAATAAAAAGCATCAAAAACATTCCTTATATACATATATATATATATATATATATATATATATATATATATATATAATCAGGTTATTTTTGAGCAAGGGTGTAGTTACAGAGGGGGGTTCTGTTAAGAGCAAAAAAAGCATTAAAATCATTCCTTTAACCAAGTTCCCCCTCCCCCTTAACACCATAGTATACACTGAGACTGTGCTACTTTAGAACTGAAACTATAAAGCTAGAGACAAATTATTAGCACTTTGTATAGACTAATCAACTATTCAAAACTTTATTTATTAAGAAACTAACTAAAAAATGACTAAAAAAAAAGATCTACCAATAGACATCTACCTGAATAAATATTAATAAATATACAGCTTTTAACAAAGATTGCTTTTGTATCAAATAAATACTTCATCCGGTCTGTGTGTCAAGATCAAATCATAATGTGAATGGATATGTGTATAGATATACAACTGAAAAGCTAAGTAGGATTGAAAAACATAAAAATAATTGCTAAGCTGGAAATATGGATGTCTATTGGTAGGCCTCATGAGGGTTGAGTATAGGGATGTTATGACCTCTTTCACTCTTGAGTCAATACCTTTGCTAATGAGGTATGTGATGTAGAATGCCTTCCTTATCATAGGTTCATAGGTTCATAGGTTCATAGGTTAGTACTAAGCTAACTGCCCTTAGCCAATTATCCCTTGTGAGACTCAAACCCTGCACCTTGTGTTTGTAAGGCAAACACCTTAACCATTAGGCCACCCTCCCTAGGATAGCATCATAGCAGACACATGGTGGTCAAACTTTAGGCTACAGTCAACTTGCGTTCCCAAGTTTGTCACTATTGAGTTGTTACAGAGTATATTATTATTTTTATATGATAGAATGTAGGGATATCATTTTTACCAAAGGGGATGATAATGCATTTGTTTGCACTGAGTTTGACTCTATGGCTTTGGCATCAATTACTGATTTGTGTAAGTCCCTCTTGAAGTATATTGACATTGTTTGGGGATTCCATGACTGCACCTAATTTGCAGTTGTTGGCAAACTTAGTCAGCTACAGTCCCTCTGTTTTGTCCTGAACTTCAGAGAAGTATATTATAAACAACAGGGGGCCAAGAACTGACCCCTGTGGAACCCCACTGGTGACAGGTCTGCTAATTGAGGTAAAGTCCCTAATTCTGACTGAGTGTGATATGTCAGTGAGCTGGTTAGCAGCCCACTTGGTGACATAAGGGTTGATATTAAACTGGGAAGGTTTATCAATGATACCCAAATGTGGGATTATGTAGAAGGCCTTTTCTATGTCAAGGTAGGCTGTATGCACACTTTACTATTGTCTATGGCTCTGGTGATGTTTTTGAAGAAGTCCACCTGGTTTACCAAGCATGACCTGCCTTTGACAAAACCAAACTGTGTCGGAGCAAGGGTTTACAGATCACCTATATCCTTATTTATTCATTTAGGCCTGCTTTTTCTTAATTTCTCCAAGTCTTTTGGATTTTTAATACCATGATGAGAATGGACCCCATTCCTAAGTCAAAGTACGATTAAGTTCATGAAATTAGTATTGTTTCAGTCTTTCATGTCAGCCAAAAGTGCTCTTTGTAGCACCCTCAATGTTTCTAGTAATGATGCTTTCTGCAATTCATACAGGGTTACATGTATTGGTAACATATATAAATACGATTGTAAATTCTTTTTTATAAGACCCATTGCTCCTGCTACTATTGGAACTGTGTGGGTATCTTTCTTCCACATTGCTCTCATTTCTGCCTGCAGATCCTGATATTTTATGACTTTGTGGCTCTCTGTACGCAAGACACTGTAGTCACTGGGTGTGGCAATTTCAATGATCAATGCTACTCTTGTCTTCTTTTCTTGTACTATTATATCTGGTTTTCTAGCATCTGTCTTTTGAACTGTTTTGAACAACAGTTCAAAAGGAGCCTGTTTGTTGGATTTGTGGAGGATGTTTTGTAAGAATGTAAAAGACGAGGGGACCAAGGATAGAACCTTGTGGTACACCAGTGGTGACTAGGATGTAAGGAGGGAGCGTGGAGTGTCATTTTACTGAGTGATACCTATTGGACAGGTAGGTTTTGAACCACAGAAGGGTGGGCTGAGCAGACCTTATGAGGACATTTGAAGTAGAAGTTTGCAGTGACAAACTGTTTTGAAGTGTTTAGACAAGTCTAGAAATGAGGAGGAGACTAGTTTGCTATTATCTCTTACTTAATTGACAGAATATATGAAGGTTAGAAGTGCAGTGTTACTTCTATCGAGGAGAAAGAAGCCTGTGGGATAGGAGTTCTTCTTGCAGGAGTTACTTTAGCAGTTGTTTTTGAATACATTTTTCAAGTACTTTGGAGAGGGTGCATAAGACTGCAATAAGTCAAAAGTTAGTATTGTCTGTTGAATTTCCTCTTTTGTCTAGTGGGATAATATATGTTTTTTTTCCAAAGACCGAGAACGTGGGATTCCTGGACTGAACTATCTATAAGAATTGAGACAGGATAGGCCATGCTGTTGGCTGCTATTTTTAGGTAATCACTTGGAAGGTTATTAGCTGAATAAGAGCACTGTTTAAGCTTGTTTAAGAGCAGTTTTATATAGGATGTGGGCACACGTTTGAAGGTGAAAGTGGGTGTGGTGATATGTGGTTGTTGGTCAGGGTTAGGATTAGATGTTGGGGGATCCTCAGTTAGAGATGCTATACTATGTTTGAAAAAAGAGTTTAATTCTATCACAGTTTTGAGTGGTGCAACTTGCTGTAGTATATTTGTTTTCTTCATTTATTAGCTTTTACTGTGATTACAGAGCATTCAGGAGTTTCCAAGATATTTATTTGCTTTTTACTATGATTGCAAAGCATTCTGAAGTTTTCAACACATTGTGGTGTTTTATATTCTTGCCAGTCGTTCCATGCTTTTTCTCTGTCGTATTAGCATCATACTATTTGTGGACAGCCAGATTTCATTATTTGTTTTAGTATTTTCCTTCTAGAAAGTGCAAAGCTATTTAGGAACGTTGTAGTGAAGCTGTTTACAGCATCATCTAAGGCGAAGATTTGTAGGATGTTCCAGTTAATGGATGGTGTGTTAGTAACGGATATTTCTTGGTTAAGCTTGAAGAGATTGCATGTTGTTTTATAAACATGCTGTTTAAGTGGATGTCTGAGTTGGCTGCTTGTATATATTTGGAGATGGGTGACTGGGAGAGTCTGACATTGTACTTGTGGCTGTGAATTTGCAGGTGTTTGATACTAGGCTCCTGCCTAATAAGGAATTGAATGTCTTGCTATAATGTGGGGGCTATTAATTACTTGTGTCAAACTGTGTAAGTTCATGCTAGATAAAGGGGAGTTAGAAGTTTTATCCAACTGATACCAACATCACCTGGTAGTAGGTTGTTCTTGTGAACTTGAGGATATCCCCTGCAGGGTATCTTTCAGTGTAGCTGTATTGCCATCAGGATAGATGTAAAATGCAGTAGTACATATTTGTTTGTATTTTGTTAATTTGCAGAAAAGTAATAAGAAGCTGTGCTGAACTAAATTTTGGTTTGCTGTCAGGGGAAATGCCGTAGAAGTTGGGAAACATTAAAGCGATGTCACCACCTTTCCTCTTTATATGCTCATTATGGGTGGAGAGGCATTTACTTTTGGAGTCATTTATTCTGGGTTTAAGCCAAGTTTCAGGTACAGCAAGAATATCCAGCTTGTGTTGGGTAATCCAGGGATATAGTTCACAAGTTTTATTTCTTATGCTTCTAATATTTATGGTGGCAAAAATTAGATAACTAGGGTTGGAAGTGGATCATTGTGTTAGAGTAGGGTGTGGAAGATAGTTGTCTTGATGTTGGTTATGAGAAATTAGTATTGTTTCAGTCTTTGATGCCAGCCAGAAATATTCTTCCCAGTACCTGCAATGTGCCCAGTAATAACTCCTTTTGTAATTCCTATGGTGCATGTATCTGTAACATATCTAAATATGATTGTAGATTCTTTTTTATAAGACCTGTTGCTCCTACTACTATTGGAACTGTCAGGGTATCTTTCTTCCACATTGTTCTCCTTTCTGCCTGCAAATCCTGATATTTTATGACTTTGTGTCTCTCTCTCTATACAAGACACTGTAGCCACTGGGTGTAGCAATTTCAACGATCAATGCTACGTTTGTCTTCTTTTTATGGACTACTATGTCTGGTTTTCTCACATCTGTCTTTTGAACTGTTGGTAATAGGTGATCCCATCTGATATTGACTTCGTAATTTTCTATGATACGTTGTGTCTCATGTTTCTAGTGTTTTTCAGCCACTTCAATATTATAATGTTTGCACAATCCCAGTGCAACATTCTTGCCTCATTATTATGCCTTTCAGTATACAGTTCTTCTGTCATTAGTATGTCACAACCAGCAGCAAGGCATGCAACTGCTTCCAATTCTGTTTTACAAAACCTACTTTTTCTGTTTTCTGCCACATGTCCGATGGACTTTGTAAACCAATGTGTGCATAGTCCACTGTCTTGGGCCACCAGTATTAACCTTTCATCTTTTGGTTTGAATTCGCCTCTCCTTATCCATTCCTGCAAATGATCTTGATCAACATGAGGTTCCAGGAGTTTTCTATAGTTGCAACTATATGAATTTTCCACATTCCTTGCCTTCTCATCTGATCCTTCATCTTATATTCTTTCTTTAGTTTTTTGGTACATTCATTTGCTGCCTGATTTTTATCTACTTCTGGTTTGATTTCCATTCCCACTTGACACCGATATGCTTCTGTTAGCCTAAGAAGGTAAGTCATCTTAATCTATTCTCCTCATGTTTCAAAACTTATGTTTTGGTCTTGTGAGGTCAGCAGATATGTATGCAGTCCCACAATTGCAGAACTATACATGTAATCACTTTCAAGGAGGCCCATACCTCCTTCGGAATGGGGAATATACAATCTTAGTATGCACTGATTTTTATAAATCATTTGATGAGCATGAAGCATCCTTCTTGTTTTCCTGTCTAATCTATCCAACACCTTTTGGGGCCAGTCAATCACTTCAAAACTGTAAGTTAAGACAGGAAGAGCAAATGAGTTTATAGCTTGAACTTTGTTCTTAGATGTCAACGCTGCTTTCATGATTATTTTACATCTTCTAAAATATTCTTTATTGAGTTTTATTTGCATTTCTTCATGTTTTATTGCTGATCCTTTATCAATTCCCAAATATTTATATTCTCTGTCCTGCTCAAGTTCTTTTATATCACATTCCTGTCTCAGACTTATATTTTCCTGGTGCTGCAGTTTTCCTGCTTTAAAGGTTGCTTTTGCACATTTATCAAGGCCAAATGACATTCTAATATCATCTGAAAAAGTTTTGACAACTTGCAGTTGTGCTTCCAGTTCCTCATCTGATGAGCTATACAGTTTCAAATCATCGACAAAGAGAAGATGAGAAGTATTTACACTTTGTTGTTTTCTAGGAGCCAAATTGTAGCCATGGACTAAGCTGTTAAGCAGACAGCATAATGGGTTAAGGGCAAGAAAAAAGAGCAGAGGTGACAGACCGTCACCCTGGAATATCCCCCTTTGAATTTTTATTCCTGGAATAATAATTTGTCCTTTATCATGACTTAACTACACAGTGGTTTGCCACTATTTTATGGTTGATGTGATGTAGTTTATCAATGTAGGATGTAGTTTATATATTTTTAAACACTCTTTTATAAATTAATGTGGGGTACTGTCACATGATTTTTTGTAGTACATCCATGCCACTATGGCTTTAACAACAAATGATCCTTTGTTCTATATGACTTTCTTTTATTACCATTTTGTTCTACTGCCATAATTGAGTTTTCTTCTAAATGACTATAAACTCTATCAGCACGAATTCTAGTGTATAATTTATACATCGTCAGAAGGCAAGTTATTGGTCTATAATTTTTAGGGTAGCTTACAGGGTCACTCTTAAGTAGGAACATTGTTTTTCCTGCTCTTAGCCAGGCTGGTGTCTGTTCTGGGTGCACATATAAATAGTTTTTACTCATGCCTAAATCTTCATGCAAGGATGTTAATACTTTTAGTCAGAAGTTAGGTACGGCATCTGGGCCTGGGGTTTTCCAGTTAGAGGCTTTTCTTAACTTTGTTTCAATCTCTCTGGCTGTTACTTCATGCCATTTCATATCCTGTACCTTTAAACTTCTTATTCTTTCTTTTACTTCTTCTATCCATTCAGCATCTTTGTTATGTTCACCAGGATCTTCAGAGATACTTCTACAAAATGTATCTATTTCTTTTTTTTTGGTGGTCTTTCAACTTTTTTTGGTCATCAATAAATTGTTTATTGTGTACTTTTTCTTTATATTTATCTATGTTTCTTCTACGTTTTACTGCCCGTACTGAGATTTTTAGTTTATTATTTACGATAGTGCATGATAAATCCTGATCCATTATAATACTGCACATTGCTTTAATCACATCTATCTTTCTGAGCAATTTTGTTGATCTGTTGCCTCTTCTATACTCTTCTAACAGTGACACTTCTTAATTGCTTTATAGTTTTCTCTGTTAAATACTTCCATGATTGCATTCGATTTCTCCCCGTCCTTTCCCTTACTAACCTTGTTCTTGTGGTAGGATTTTATCTGTTATTAATTTGGCTGTACAGCAATGTATCCTATTTCCTTCTGTTATATCACATGAATCTGTATGGATAGTCCTAATTACTGTGTTCATTTGTTTTATCAAACGTTTAACTTTTTCGGTTTTACTGACATTCTGCAGTCTATTTGTTTCATTAATCTTAATATGTCTGTCCATCTCTATTAAATCAAAAAACTGTTCTCTTAGGATCCATTAGGGCTGGTTAGGCTAATGGGTCTATAGTTCCCAGGGTCGGTGGGATGCACCCCCCCCCCCTTGTGCAAGGGGATGACAGTAGCTGTTTTACATTCAGCAGAGACAAAACCAATGCTTAAGGTGTGGCTGAAAAGAGTACCCAGTGGTGTTGCTAACTCCTGTTTTAAATCATTGAGAATGCAGCCTGGGATGTTATCAGGTCCCACAGAGGCTGTGTTGTTGGCCTTGGAGAGAATGGTTAAGACCTGCTCTTTAGAGATACTAGGTAGAGAATAGGTGGCAGGAATGTTTTGGTTTATATGTGGCAGGGACAGGGGGGATGTTTTCCCTGTACCTGTCCGCTAGCAGGTTGGCTATTTCCACTGGTTCAGTATATGTGGTACCATTCACTACCAGTTCAGCAGAAATCTGGGCTTTTCCTTTAAGATTTGGATGTAGCTAAAGAGTTCCCTATGGGATGATAATCTAGATTTGTAGTTAGTTTTAGACGATTTTACAAGCTGTATTGTTTGCTTGTTCAAGCAGAGAAGGGTGTGCTTACAATTCTGAGATCATTCCTTCTTGCTCTTGGACAGCAGTTTCTTCTTATTATTATATAACCTGTTTATAGTAGAGGTCCACAAGGTGTGCTTACAATTCTGAGATCATTCCTTCTTGCTCTTGGACAGCAGTTTCTTCTTATTATTATATAACCTGTTTATAGTAGAGGTCCACAAGGTGTGCTTACAATTCTGAGATCATTCCTTCTTGCTCTTGGACAGCAGTTTCTTCTTATTATTATATAACCTGTTTATAGTAGAGGTCCACAAGGTGTGCTTACAATTCTGAGATCATTCCTTCTTGCTCTTGGACAGCAGTTTCTTCTTATTATTATATAACCTGTTTATAGTAGATGTCCACAAGGTAGGCCTGGTCTTTTTCTTGAGGATCTTGCTTAGGTCCTATCAGGAACAGCAGAGTCAATACAACTGTATGCGTGTTTAGACACTGCACTGGTGTATATCCCAGTATAGGTGTTCTTGCCATCAGTGGGGACAGGAGCTTTGAAGCTTTTAATGCCTTCTAGTAAAAGGCTGTAGTTGGCTTTGAAGAAGTTTTTTAGCCTAATTTCTCCTGAAGGGAGACTGATGCTATTGTTACTTTGAAAGAGACTGATTTATGTTCACAGTTTACAGGGAGGTTTGCACAATTGTGGTGGTGCACCGTTCTACCATGTTGGTGAGTATCAAGTGTAGAATGTTTGGGCCCCTTGTGGGGGTACCAACTATCTGGTCTAAGGCAATTGCATTAACAAAGTCCAAGAACCTTTGGGCAAGTGTGTTTGTACACGTATAAGTTACCCAATCTATGGACAGGTAGATAAAGTTACCCATAATCAGAGTGTTTGGTTGTATTTTGAGCGACTTATGTAGATCCAAATAGGCAGTGTGGATACCATGGCTCATGGAGGGGCATCTATAGCTGGAAATAACTTGGAGAGGGGTCTCTGCTATAGCTATTTGTGCATGGAGTAACCAATCTGGAGGTGTATTTATCTCTGATGAATTTTGATATTTCTCCTCCTTTAGTTTTCAAGCATTATTTTTGTGGTCTGAACGTGTGGAAGGCATCATATCTTGCTATGGCTGGGGTGCTCTCCACATCCTTGAATCAGGTCTCTGTGACTGCACAGATGTCTGCATCTTCCAAGGAGAAGAGTGCTTCCAGTGAGTGCAGTTTCAGATTTAGGCACCTAGCATTTAGCAGCATTACCTTAAGGTTGTCTTTTGAGGATATTTTTTACATTGGGAATATTGTTTTTGTGACTTTGCCTAAAAAAGCAGTATGGGGAGGCAAGAGCCTTAGCCAGTAGCTGAAAGCCCAGAGGTAAGAGGTGGGGACCATCTCTGGCAAACCATCATGGTCTATCAGCCATATTATCCCAGGCTGACAGGTACTGGATCCCCTTAGTATGGCACCAGAAACATCCAATTGTTGAAGCCAGTCATTTCTTGACTGTATTAAACCATCAACCGAGGTGAGGGTAGAGTGCTGCTTAACACAGGACATACCCACCTGGGACACGTAATCAGAGAGCTCAGTTATGTCTCTTTTCATATAGTCCAATGAGGTGCATTGCAATTCATTCAAACACAATGTAAGCAGAAAAGCGACTGCAAACTATCAGTCAATCAGTTAGGCCTCATTTGCAGGAAAAAAATCATGGAATCAGTGTTTTTATTTTTGTTTTTTTTTTTTTTTTTTTTTTTGGTTTTACTTCTTCTCCTTGGGATTTCTGGCCTCAAAAATCCAAGCCAGACAGGCCTGTTCCTTGACAATAAAAATCATATCATTATAAAAATATTCATAGATATTCATATATAACATTCATGCATATACACATACTAATAACGTAGCTAAAAAGGTAGGCATTGAAATGAAGTCTAGATTACTGGCTGCAAACACTCTAAATGTGATGCATTGTGGTCTCATAAAACTAACTCACCCCTTCTTAGAATGCTTAATACAAGACAGTTCTGTCAGTATTATGGATAGCAGTGCTATATACATAGTACACTGCAAAAAAAATCGAAAGAGCTAATGAATATAAACAATATCCTTGCCTTACTACAAACGCAGGTATGTACGTTACTGCATTCTTCCTTTAATTTTTTTTTCTTCTTTCCTGTTGCCGTTTTTGAATGTCAGAATGTCTTTCTGCGAACCCTCCCCATCAGCGATATATTCATTCACACAGTATTACATTTTCTGCCTCCTCCACTTGGCTGTTTTGTTATTTTTAGTTTTCCCCTGTGGAGAGCAGGTGCTTTACTAATATAAAAGGCTTTTTTCAGTATGTCTGTGTACCATATGTTACAGTGAACTAATTCACTCTGATCCAGAAACCCTGTAAAAATAAGATAAAAGGTATATGCAGTTTCTATTGCCCTTTATGATTTTCACTGAGCTATTACTGACTTACATGTTAGTCAGAAAACCGAGTGAAAATGTGTGATTAAAATTACAGAAAGGAATTTTCATTCTCTGGAACACAGACTTAAGAACAGTAAATAACTGTGTTTACAGTGTTTGAAAAGTAAGAAGGTTAAATAAAGGAAACATTTTAACAGTGCTAATATAATGTGCTGTTTAGGTGAAATAAGAACTTAAATAAGTTGTACTACTTTGAAAACATCACAGTGCATCAGTACCTCATTACGCTGTATGACTCAGTAGGGCAACACCTTTCCTTTCAATTCATAATTTCCCATAAAAATAACATTGGACTTTATAGTAAAAGTGAATCATTTTACATTATTAGGGATTTTATTGCATGAATGTAACTAAAGTCTTCCATAAGGCACGTATATAAATAATATTATTGTTCACACTCTGTGCTTGCCTATGTGCTTTAATAAATATTAATACTTTTTCTTCTTTTCTGTGCTTGACACATTTTTTTCCTCAAAATTGAACATCTTACAGACCATTTGTTGCTCCTAGGAAGAAGGGTCACCTATAGAGGTGACAATATCATCCAAAGTAATGAATTTGGGGTTAGAGTTATGGCCTGACTAATTACCTGTGGGTATCCCTGCAACATCTCAATGAACTACACAAATGGGAATATATGAGGAGGTGTCTCCCAATTCTGCAAGAGATGTCCCCTCAAACACCCTGCCCCCTTGAACGCAAGTAGATCCAGTAATCAGCAATGAGTCCACACCTTGGCATATGCCCCGTATTCATTTTAATTATTTATTTTATTTTATATTTGTTAACCGGGAGAGTCCAACTGGATACATGTCCATTTTCAGTGGAGGCCCGGGGAGAAACGATCCAGAGCAGTAACATCATTAACAAGAGAAAGACATGTTAACCAAAAGGTTCAATAAACAATATATAGAGTACACAATGTTTATACTTCCTATAGAAGTATAGTAAATTTAAGATAGTGAGTTAAACAGAGAGTGTATTTGCCAACATTCACAGGCTACATTAATATATGCATGTTATAGAGGTGTTTAACAGCAAGTATAGCAGGAAGACAGAGTAGATAACTTCATAACTCATTTCCACTTTCTTTACACTCGTTCTTTCTATCCCTTTCTCGGTCTCTCTCTCTCTCTCTGTTTATCCAGCCACCTCCTCTAACACCTGGAATGCAAATCAGTCCCAAACCATAGAGGTTATAGGCAGGACATTATCCATCTGTGCCTCTGAGTTGGCAGCTTTACTTTCTTATAACTAGTCAGTTTGTCAAGGTGCAAAACTGGTTTAAGAAACAAACGTTGCCTGAATGAAGATCACTTTTACTTAGTCGAAGAAAACTGCTTTTGCAAGTTTGAAAAAATGATGGAAAAGCTGAAAATGCTTTGATGGTGTGTCCGTACCTTTGTGTGTGTGCGTGTGTGCATGTGTGTGTGTGTGTGTGTGTGTGTGTGTGTGTGTGTGTGTGTGTGTGTGTGTGTGTGTGTGTGTGTGTACGCGTATGCATTCTTATGTGTGTCTTTTTATATGTTATAGCTTGTTTTGATGAAAGAATACTTCCTTTTATATATCGTTATTACAATGGTCACATTATTTCTACAAGTTTTTATTTATTTATTTTTTGTATTTAGTCTCTTTGATTCTTGTAAATGAACTCTCTATAATTCCAGAAATAGCTTTCTTGACATTTCTACAGACGTCAATACCAGAATGAGAAATTACATTTTGCTTCTGTCACTGATAAAAAAATTGGAAATGTGAAAAACGTTACAATAGATCTAACACTGGGCATCATGTTTGTTAGAGATCTGGCTTTATGTTATATTCTGGGATTGTCCCAGTGCTTATTCTGCAGGGAATGTTAATCTACTTGTACCTCAGAAGTGCTATGACAGTCAGGAGAGGTTTAAATCAAGATATTTGTTTATGTATGGGGGGGGGGGGGGTTAGATGCGACATGTAGGAATTATTCCTCCGCTTCTTTGTCTGATTTAACTGTTTACCACATACACTATTTTTCATCCATTTCAATGTACCAGTTAGTGTATTATGTATTAAGGATCTGAAATAATTTTGACACTGTTTATAAAGTATAGTGTTGTCATGCATTAAGAACACACTGCAGAATGCAAAAGGTAGACAGTACCAGTCATGTCGAATATAGACAAATCTTATGTCTGAAAATAAAACTTGGAATAAGAAAGGTAGTATTTCTAGTGTCCAAATCACGTCTTTCCATTCTCTAATGCAAAGAGTGAAGCTGTGGTGAGACCAGCATTAGTAGTAGCCAGGCAGTAGCCATTCATGCGATTCCCCTCTTTTCATCATTCTTGACAAGCTAATGCTTTGTTTACAGTAAGTACTGTTTGATTTCTTTCTGACTTCAGAATATCTGCCTAAATACTTCATCCTTAAATTTTCAGGGTCTACATATTAGTTTCCCCCAGGTTTCATTAGAAATCGCGAATATTCAAAAGTTTGAGCCTCATATGGTAGACACTATATAAGTGAAATTTTGAAAGCTCACAAGTTTCAACGGAGATCGCCGTATGGGAACATTTCCCTTTACTTCAACGTAGTGCGATCTCGGAGTTGATATATTTAAGTAGTGGGGGGTGTGGGGGTGCAGGAGGGCTTGCCCCCCTGCCGGAGTGTTCGGGTAATTTTTTTAAAATTTTTTATTATTTGTTAGAACTTTTAAAACTTCTCTCATATGGTGTCAATCATATGAGAGTTGAAGTTTTAAACCTTCGAGCATATAATATAGACCTGTTTCCCCCCAGCTGTTTGGCAGTGCTCTGTACAGAGTGACATTTTTCCTGTAAAAGCATAATTGAAATTTCTCCAATACCTAGCTGCACACAGGACAACTAGTTTGCAGTAACAAACACTGTCCACATAGTTGCAAACTGGATACTCCTGACAGTGATTGATATTCTCACTCCAACAGTCTAATCAATAAAATAGGGTCTGTTGCCATGGATATGAACTTTCCTAATGTCTCAGTTACTAGCTTGGTGGATATGGACATCCTGAGGAAATGTAGAAATTGCCTCATGTTGACTGACAACCAGTTAATTCTCAAACAAACTGATATGATATCTGAGAGATGTATTTACACAACGTTGCCGGAGGCAAAGCTCTCACATAAAAGTACTTCTAATGTCAGTAAGGTTGGTAGTAGTACACACGTTGCACCCATCATGCACAATTCAAAGCAGATGTATAGACTCACATATGCTGAGGCACTTACACATAACCTTTCTAAACCACAAAGACCTCCTAGACAAAGTACATATAACAAATACCCTCAGCAGCCCCAAATGCACTCTTTCAAAACAGCATCCATATCAACACAATACAGCTACCTCTCATGAAGCCTCTACCTGTAAGCCCATAAGGCAAGCCACCATACAATCCAACTTTCCCGTCATTGGAGACTCCGTCATGACACACACTGATATCCCTCTCACCAGGCTGAGTAAGGAGAAAGCCATGGTCAGTTGCTTATCAGGGGACAGAATCCACTACATTACACAGACACTCAGGTCATTGGACCACAATTACCAATATGACTCAGTCATAGTCCATGTGAGAGTAAATTACCTGAGACATACCTCCCTAGTCTATATGAATAGAGGCATCATTGAGGTCTCAGAATATTTGTCTCAGGCTGATACAAACCTAGCACTGAGCAGCATTTTACCTTCTCCAAGGATGATGCCACTATACGAACAAAAGATTACTGATTTTAATAATTGGCTTAGTTTCTGGTGTCATTCTAAGAGGGTGCAATATTTGTCAGCATGGAAGGAGTGGTCAACCTACCATGCTGCTTTGCCAGGCATGGTCTGCACCTCTCTCCTCTAGGCTTTCGAATATTAGCTAAAATATTGCCTTCCCCCATAGTGTCTTTTTTTAGGCAATGCCAAACTGAAAGTACTTTCGACATAGCAAATCAAAACCAAAAAAATCTAAAGGAACTTCTGCTCATTGCTTGGAGTCTAAACAAAACACTCCACTCCCTAGAAGCTCTCTTTACCCTAGAGAATGCTGACATCAGTGCGGTCAATGAGACATGGTTTAAAGCCTAGGACAGCACACCAACATTGCTAGGTTATAATGCCTTCCACACACTTAGGAAAGCTACTTCACAGGCAAGGACTAAAGATAGAGGTGTCTATTTACATGAAAGATAAATACACTTCAAGGCTGGTCAAACAGGACAACGCATTTAGGCTGCTCCATGTTCAATTCACCATAGGCAAAATCCAATACCACTTCTTTGCAAGCTATTGGTCCCCCTCTGTGACCCAGGAAAGCCATACCATGTATTTAAACTTATTAGAAACACTTATATACACACACATATATATATATATATATATATATATATATATATATATATATATATATATATATATATATATATATATATATATATATACACACACATAATCAAGGGGTGGCCACGGTGGATGCAGCGGTTAGCATTGCTGCCTCACAGCAAGAGGTTTTCCCATTCAATTCTCGGCTGGGGTGCCTTCTGTGCGGAGTCTGCATGTCCTCCCTGTGTTTGCATGGGTTTCCTCTGGGTGCTCCGGTTTCCTCCCACATCCCAAAGACGTGCAGTAGGTGGATTGGTCACTCTAAATTGGCCTTAGGTGTGAGTTTGTGTGTGTGTGTGTGTGTGTGTGTGTGTGTGTGTGTGTGTGTGTGTGTGTGTGTGTGTGCCATCTGTGGAAGGCTAGGCGCCGGGCTGGCAACTCAACACCATAAAAAAGCTCCACTGACAATCATGAGCTGACAGATGATCTGCTGTCACGACCCCTAACCGGGAAAAGCCGAAAGAAGAAGAAGAAGAAGAAGAATCATGGGTGACTTTACCTCACTATTAACTTGGAATCATGTATGACACCAAATATACATAGGTTCATAGGTTCATAGGTTTGTATTAGGCTAATGACCCTGGAGCCTTTACAAGCCTAGCCCATAAGATTACCCTGGCATTGTGCCACCTGACCTTAAGTCCCAGTGCCTCTGTTGAGCAGAGCCACTGGAGTGATCCCCGGGTTGAATTTTCTATTTCCCATCCACTCATCAAGATTTCTCTTGAAGAGGGCCAGTGAGGTGCTCTGCTTGACATGTATGGGAAGTCTGTTGCATAGCATGGGCAGTCTCGGGGTTATGAATCTGTCCCTCCAGCTTGTTCTGCTGATTGTGGTAATGAGGTTGAGGTCTCTGGAGCATGTGGTGTGGAGGGATTGGGATTTCTTTAGATGTAGCATTTCTAACAGAGCTGGGTCAGACATGGCTTTGTAAGTCAAGCAGAGATTGCTTCTAAGTAGGCAATATGAGACAGAGAATAGATGGAGTTTTTTGAGTCTGTCCATACAGGAAAAGTGTTTAAGGCTTAGGATCCTCTTTGTGAGGTACTTTTGTGGCCTCTCCAGTTGTTGCAGGTGTCTAGAGAGGTACATGCCAAATGGGGCATTGTACTCGATGACTGGCCTAATGAGGGAAGAGTAGAGGGAGACAATGTCTCATTCTTCCTGGATGCAAAACCCTTAGTAATGAGATGTGCCATATAAAAGGACTTTCTGACCACAGTGACAATGTGGTGGTCAAAACAGAGGTTGCTGTCAACCTGTGTTCCCAGATCTCTTATAATGCCTTCTGTGTTCAGTGGACTACAATCAATGTGGTAATTCATGGGAACTGGGTTTTTCCCAAAGAGGATGATGGGCATTGAGCTTAAGGCCATGGTTCTGACACCAGTTGTTGGTCTCAGTGAAGAGGATGTCAACATCACTTGAGGAGTTAATAATAGCTCCCAACATGCAGTCTTCTGCGAACTTTGTCTTCCAGAGTCCCTTAGTGTTGGCCTGGACTTTAGGGAAGTAGTTACCAAACAGGAGAGGACCCAGAACTGAACCCTGAGGGACTCCACTCATGACTGGTCAGCAGTCTGACTTGGAGTCAGCTACTTTCACACGGTGGGTTCTATCTGTGAGCCAGTTTGCAACCTGCCTAGTGATATAGGGGTTGATGCTTAGCTTAGTGAGTTTTTCTATGATTCCTGAGTGGGGAATGGTATCAAAAGCCTTGGCCCGATCAAGGTAGGCTGCATGAACCACCTTGCCTTCATCCACAGCTTTGGTGACTGTCTCAAACAAGTCAACCATAATGAGCAGGCATGATCTACCCTTCACAAAATCAAACTGTGTGGGATCCAGACCTTGTTTATTAGGTCCATGATGATGCGTTCCATAGCTTTGCATATCAGACTCATCAGGCTATTGGGGCAATAGTTCCCAGAGTCTGTAGTCACTCCTCCTTTGTGGAGAGGGACGACTGTAGCAGTGCGCCATTTGGTAGGGACAAAGCCTATGGTGAGGCTGTGATTGAACAGGTACCAGTTCACTCTGTAGTTCATGTAGAACACAACCAGGGATATTGTCAGGTCCGATAGAAGCTGTATTCTTTTGGCCTTAGAAAGTGCTGTTTTACCTGTGCAGCAGTAATACTGGGTGCCTGGCAATCTACTGGTATTGTGATTGGTCCTTTGGTGGGGGAGAGAGGGGTAAAGTTGCACTGAATCTGTCGGCCAGTATATTGGCAATATCTGTTGGCTCAGTATAGGAGATGCCATTGTGCAGTAGCTCAGAGCAAATCTGGGTATTGCCGTGGAGATTCTTTGCATAACTATAGAAGTCCTTGTGGTTGTCTTCACTATCTGCTGCAATTCTGTTTTCATAGCTAGCTTTAGAGGATTTGATGAGGGATCTCAACTTTTTGTTGAGGCTGATAAGGGAGTTTTTCCAGTCTTGGAACTTCACTGTATTCCGCATCTGTTTCCTTCTACTGTTGTAGAGTTAGTTTATGGCAGGGGACCACCAGAATGGATTACTTTTTTTTGGAGGACAGCATCTTGGTTCTATTGGGTATTGTGAGATCCATGCATTTGTGTATGTGTTCGTACAGTGCATTGGTGTATGATTCGGTGGTCATGCAACTATTCTCCAATTGCATGGGTGCCATGAAGTTAGCCTCTTCTGTTTCTAGGAGCCCAGAGTTTTTCATTGTGGTTACCTTTGTGGGGGTGGGGGGTGGGAGGGATGTGGATTTCCAAGGTGATTAGTTTGTGGTCAGATCTAACCAGGGAGGAGTTGACTATTGGTGGAGAGCAATGGTCATCCATGTTAGTAATGACCAGGTCAGCGATGTTGCTACCTCTAGTGGGGGTAAGAATGAGCTGGTCCAGGGTATTGGAATTAATGAATTCCAGGAAGCATTGGGCAAGTGTATTGGTTCATAGGTTCATAGGTTCATACTAGGCTATCTGCCCTAGGGCATTTATAAGCCTAGCCAGAATGTGTTTGGCTTTTGCCACCCATTTTAAATTTAGTTAGTATACTGTGCCTCTGTCTAACAGTGACATAGAAGTGATACCCGGGGTAAACCTACGATCTCCCATCCACTCATCAAGATTCCTCTTGAAGAGAGTCAATGAGGGACTCTGCCTAACCTGGACTGGGATTTTATTCCAGAGTGAAGGGAGCCTCTGGGTTATGAATCTGTCCCTCCAGCATGTCCTATTTATTTCAGTGCTGAGGTTCAAGTCTCTCGGCAGTAGCTCGATGGGATTGGATTTTCTGAGGTGCAGCATGTCCATTAATTCCGGGTTGGACATGGCTTTATCGTCAGGCACAGATCGCCTCTGAACAGGCGGTATGCCACTGAGTAGAGCTGGAGTTTCTTTAACCAGGCAGCATATGGCATCTGTTTGAGCCCTTTGATCTTCTTGGTGAGGTACTTTTGGGGTCTTTCCAGTTGCTGCAGGTGTCTGGTAAGGTACATCCCAAAAGGGGCATTGTACTCAATTATGGGCCTGATGAGGGATGAGTAAAGAGGCACGATGACCTCCCTGATCTAGATGTGAATCCCTTCATGATTAGGTGGGCTATATAAAATGTTTTTCTAACCACTTTGGCCACATGGTTGTCAAATGAGAGATTGCTATCAACTTGGGTCCCCAGGTCCTAATTACTTCTTCTGTACTTAATGGATTACCACCTATGTGGTAATTTGTGGGCACTTTGTTTTTGCCAAAGGGGATGACTATACACTTTTTGGCATTTAGCTTGAGGCCATGGCTCTGGCACCAGTTGTCTGTTTCTATGAGGCCCGTTTGGAGGATGCTTGTGTCGGCTGGAGAGTCGATTATGGCGCCCAGTTTGCAGTCATCTGCGAACTTGGTCAGCCACAGTCCTTCCGTGTTAGCCTGTACCTCCGAGAAATATATACCGAACAAGAGAGGTCCCAGGACTGAGCCTTGTGGGACACCACTTGTAACTGGTTTGGAGTCTGACATGGCTCCAGCAATTCTAACCATGTGGGTTCTGTCCTTGAGCCAGTTTGCAATCCATCTAGTGACATAGGGGTTTATATTTAAGCAGGTGAGCTTATCTATAATGCCCGAGTGGGGTATTGTATCGAAGGCTTTTGCGAGGTCCAGGTAGGCTGTGTGGACCACCTTCCCCTCGTCAATGGCCTTGGTGACTGTTTCAAAGAAATCAACCAGGTTTAAGAGGCAGGATCTGCCCTTAACAAAGCCGAACTGGGTAGGATCCAGTGTTTGTAGGTCCCCAATATCTTTATTTATGAGGTCCATGATGATCCTTTCCATAGCTTTGCAGACCAAGCTAGTCAGACTTATGGGGTGATAGTTTCCAGGATCCGTTGAGGCACCACCTTTATGGAGAGGGACCACTGTTGCTGTACGCCACTCTTTGGACACATATCCTGTAGTAAGGCTGAGATTGAACAGTAATTTTATGTTTGGGTTTAGCTCTTCTTGGAGTGCATGTAGGACGCAGCCCGGGACACCATCTGGTCCCATTGATGCTGTATTTTTTGCTTTGGAGAGGGCGGCTCTTACCTGAGCATCTGAGATGTCAGGGGGGCAGCACTCTGCTGGGATAGATATTTGCCCTTTTGGTGGGGAGGGGGGAGTACCCCCACAAAGGTAACCACAATGAAAAACTCTGGGCTCCTAGAAACAGAAGAGGCTAACTTCATGGCACCCATGCAATTGGAGGTACATGAGTAGTTTTCCTAGTTAATGGAGGTGTAGCTGAAGTCACCCAGTATGAGAGTGTTAGGTTGGACCCTAATAATTCTCCAGGGTGCTTAGGAACATGGAGTGTGAGTCTTGGGACATGGTTGGGGACCTATAGCAGGCTACAACCTGAATAGCAGTCTTACACAATGTTAGCTGCACCTGAAGTATCTCTGATGCATTATGTTGAGCTACCAGTCTGGAGGTGTGTGCATCCTTTATGAATATGCAAACACCACCATCCCTTTGGAGCTTTGGCCCAAGGTGCAAGGTCCAAGATGTGGAATGAGTTATAGCCTGGTAGTGCAGGGGTGCTTTCTACTCCCTTGAAGCAGTTCTCTGTTACAGCACAAATGTTGAAGCTCTCCATTTTAAGGAGTGCTTCAAGTGAGTGCATTGTGAGATTTAGACTTCTAGCGTTGAGCAGCATGACCCACAGATTGCATTTGTTTGTAGCTGTTACAGTGGCAATTTGGTATTTGGAACACTGCCTAAAAAAGGCACTATAGGGGTGGCAAGAGCCTTAGCCAGTATCCGGAAGCCCATGGGTGACAGATGCAGGCCATCTCTGGCAAAGCATCGAGGTCTGTCAATCATGTCATTCCAGGCAGACAGATACTGGATCCCCTTAGAATGACACCAGAAACTTAGCCAATTGTTGAACTCAATCATTTTCTGCTTGTACTGTGGCATCAGTCTGGGTGATGGTAGGAGGCTGTTCAGGGCTAGGGTCATACCCACCTGGGCTACATACTCTGAGAGCTCCTCCATGTCTCTTTTCATGTAGTCCAGGGACGTACGTCGCAGGTCATTCACACCCACATGTACAATGACAGAATCATATTTGTACCTGTTGTTGAGGGACCTGAGTGCGTGCATTATGCAGCAGATTCTGGCACTTGACAGGCAGCTGATTGTTACTTTCTCCTTATTCAACCTATTGAATGGCACATCAATGTGCCTCACTATCGAGTCACCTATGACTAGTGTGTTAAGCATGCTGTTTTACCTTAGGGTCTTTGGTTGAGTGGCACACTGTTTAGGAGAGCTATTTGTCTCATGATTAGTGTTGTGTTGTGGTGGCTGAGTGCATTTCTGCCTTGGAGGTCTCTGCTGTTTGGGTAGACTTTTATTGAGAGCCTCCATGAAGGCGGGTGTGTGGTTTGTGATTTTATGTGGAGGTAGTGCTGGTGTGTGTTCTGGAGGGCTATGTGTTCCATGTGGTGTGGTGCAAGTGTTGACCTTCTCCTCTTGGCCAGCTATTCCGGTCTTGGCTGGAGAGTGCGTGGCTTCCAGTTTGGATATATAAGTGCATCTCTTGCAAGTCTGAGTGTTGGGAGGAAAGAGGAGAGGTTTGTCAGTGTACATGAGGCAGTCGCTACATTGCCTCAGGATGTCCAAGTTAATCACGTTAATAGGAGAAAGCACAGAAAACTGACCTTTAGGCATGCCTGCAGGGGTGGTTGTTAATAATAGGTACTGGAGCTGTTTCCTTGTAGAATGTTTAGTGCTGGTAGCACTTTTGTGTGCTACAGTAATTGCTACAAGAAGTCTGGTAAAGTGCTAAACTAATAAGTTGGTAAAAGTGCAGGAGAGGAGAGAACTAGCAGATCTAAGGGAAAAATTGAAGAGCAGACTTTTTGGCACCGCTCAGAAGCTTACAAACAGTCATGGATACAGCAAATCTGTATCTGGACTAGACTAGTTACAGGAAAGGTGGGAAATGAGTGCAAATGCAGGCTTTTAAACCAGAAAGTTAAAAGAGATGGAAAAACTGCCCAAACAGCCAGTAAACAAGTTCTGGGCCAGAAACCACTCCTCTTGTGGTAGATAGGCTACCTAGTGCTTACCACTCACACTGACAAGCTAGAAGGCTTCCCTCAAACACATGCACAGAGATTCCTGGATTTTATAAACACAAACTCCCTGGACTAGATAACTAATACGCCAACCAGGGGTGCAACCATACTGGTTCTGGTCCTCACTAATATGGGAAAGTGCTGCACATGCCCCTACTGTAATGGCTTCCTTGCTAAGGTCAGACCACAAAATGGTCTCCTTTGAAGTAAAAATAAAACCTGGACCCCCAGCTAAAACTGGAATATTCAGGAACTATTCTAAGGCTAACCTCCTGCTGTTAGTCATATCCTGGCAAAATTTCAAGCCCCCATAAACCTGGACAATACAGCTGCCTATCCCGAACTGTTTACATACACCCTGCACAAGCATGTTAATAGCTGCATAGAGATAGCTGTACCTACCAGGAAGAAGTTAACAACTAACTCAAAAAGCAAGCCACTCTGGTGGAATCACAAAATCAGTAGGTTATATAACAGGAGGAAGAAAATCATGACAAACATTAGAAGGTGCAGCACCCAGCAGCATAAGACCACTCTCATCAAACTAAAGAGACAACTCAGAGGACAAATAGAGTCTACCAAAGCCAAATTTGAGGTACGTTTGGCTTCCCAAGCCAAGAACAACCACAAAGGATTCTTTAGCTATGTCCGCAACCTTAAAGGCAATACACAATTGTGTGCAGAGCTCATTGTAAATGGAGCCACCTATACTGAGCCAGAAAACATAGCAAACTTCCTGAATGATAAAGTCAACTCCATCTTTACCCCTCTCTCCCTCTCAAAACTTCCCTTAGGAAATATCATCAAATATAACTCCCCCTACTATCACTAGGGAACAGGTCCTTAATGCTTTCTCTAAGATCAAGAACACTGCATCAATGGGCCCAGACAATATCCCAGGATGCCTTCTAAATAGCAGGAAACATGACCTATCAAGAATTACTTAACTGTAGCCTCCAAAGAGGGTAGCTTACCTCATGAATGGAGTAAGGCAACCCTTTGAACAAAGATGGGCCATCTACAGACCCTGGAAACTACAGACCCATAAGTCTCACTACTCTGATATGTAAAGCCATGGAAACAATTATCATGGAGATGATCAACAGAGATATAGTAAACCTCCAGACACTGGACCCAATCCAGTTTGGTTTTGTAAAGGGCAGATCATGCCTACTCAATCTGGTGGACTTCTTTGAGAAGGTCATCAAAGCAATGGATGAGGGCAAAATTATTCACACTGCCTACCTTGATCTGGCCAAGGCATTTGACACAATACCCCACTCAGGCTTTGTTGACAAACTCAGGAGGTTGTACAAACCCGTATGTCACCGGTGGATAGCCAACTGTCTAACAGACAGTACCCAGGAAGTTAGAATTGGGAAGTCCACTTCTACAAAGAGGACAGTCACAAGTGGAGTCCTCATGGATTAGTCCTTGGACCACTTCTTCTTGGCATTTACTTCTCAGAAGTCAAGGCCAATGTCAGGGGTCTCTGACTGACTAAATTTGCAGATGATTGCAAATTAGGAGCCGTCATTGAATTTCACACTGACACAAATGTTCTCCAGGAGGGGTGACACAAACAAACAACTGGTGTCAGAGCCATGGACTAAAACTAAATGCCAAGAAATGCATAATAGTATCCTTTGAGAAGTCATCCATCCCTGGTAACTATCATATTGACAATGCAGGCCTCAGAGCTGACCCAGCAGTCAGGGGCTTAGGGACACACATAGATAGTAATCTAGCCTTTGACCATCATGTGTCTACAATGGTGAGGAAATCATTCTGTGTTGCACAACTTATAAACAAAGGTATGGCATCTAAGTCCAAGGAAGTCATTGTTCCACTGTATTTGGCATTCATCAGACCTATCATTGAATACAATGCCCTCTTTGGTATGTACCTAACCAGGCATATCCGGAAACCAGAAATTCATCCCTGGTTTGGCAGCTATGTCTCTAATGGACACAGGTAACCTGTAAATGGTTCATCTCCCAGGCCCATGCTTACACTTATTAAGAGTATCAGAACTTGTCAGAGATTTGGGTTGCATAACTAGGCTTAAAAAGGCCCTTGTTGTTATTAGCTTAGTAAACTTCTATGAACCTATGAACAAAGGGTATTTACAAAGTGCTTAACATCAGTTCTTCAGCCTATCACATAAGACTACAGGCTGCTTGTATATGAATAATTTCCTGATCTCACACATTATCTACAGATTGCCAAAACTCAATACAATAAAGCAGCCATAAAGCATTTCACACCATTAATTTCCTGGGTGCAGTTTGGAAAGCAAAGACACTTCTGCAGTAGGTGGTTAAAGCTTTTGTGAGATGGTATCTCAGGGCACTGGCTTCATGCCGTCATATGACCTCATCATTCATTATTCAATGGTGTCAGTGGTGCAACTCACATTTGGTGCAGAAGGATGTGGTTTAGAGTCCCACACCAGGTAGATCAGTCGCTGACACTGCAGTGGAGCATAAGGGGGGCTGTTGCACTCCTGAGCTCATCAACCCTCAGATGAGATATTAAACCAAGGTCACGTCTGCTTGTGCAAGGTAACTCAGGTAGCTGTAAAACATTCCACGGCACAGACTGAATGGAGTAGAGAAGTTCCCTGATGCCCAGGGCAAACGTTTCCTAGTAGTATAATTACCACTTTGAGTGTATCCTGAAAAGGTGCTACCAGCATAGCTGGACTCCAAACTGGTCACCAAGAATAAATAAGTTAATGTTCCCGTGATGCAACTGGTTAATGTGTTCAGCTGTTAACTGAAAGGTTGTTGGCTCAAACCCACTCAGTCACAATGTTTCTTGGAGGGAGTTACAATACAGTGTTAACCTCACAGACAAAAAGTAAAGGGTTTGATTCTGACCTCTGATTATTGGTAAGGCTTGTGATGGTCTGCAGACTAATAGCCTTGTGTTTATCTATGAACCTGTTCCAATTTACATTTGGGAAGTAGATGTAGCATTTAAATGTAGGAGGTGTACATAGCATAGCCTTGCTATGAATAATGCATTCATACCAAAACCATCAGAACAGGTGCTTCTGACTGTGCTCTGGGTAGTCTCCTAAGACTCTGTTGGGTACTTCTTCACCAAACAAATTCTTTATTTATGTTAGTATCAGAGGAATAAAAACACTGCTCCAGTAGATTAGGGTTTTTAGAACTAATTTTAACAGCAGTACTTCTACAGATAAACATGACAATACAAAACTGTTATGACAGTTACGAGTGGACAAACCAAAACATTCCATTTAAGGAGATAAAAAGTGTACATGTGGGAAGAATATATCTACCATATCATATCATATTTGTCAGCTTGCTTATTTGAGAAAAAAAATATTTAGCAAGCTTTCTAAGCAGAAACCTGCTGCTGGCTTCATTAAACATGAATATACATGCTTTTTTTCATTCTTTCCAGCCATCAATAGACATCTTAGCTCAGAGAACCATAAATAAACATAAAATAAATAGGTCTCAAATGTAATTTAATTACATGACTTGGAAAATCTGTTCAGAGCTGATACATGCTAAGCAACCTTGGTACTGATTATGACAATTCTCCACCAGAATTGACTAAAATATCCGCCTTGAAACAAGTGGGATAAAAACATTTGTTGTGATGTTTTTGATGTGCACTTATATTTCATCATCATCATCAGCCCCCTTTTTCCCATTTTCTGCATGGTGTAAGGGTGTCATATTAACTATTGCCATCTGTATTTATTCAATGCTACACTCCTGCCTTCTTCAACACCCATGCCTGACTGCCGCACATCTTCCCTAGTTCATGCTGATTGGTTTTATGTCCAGGTTTCGCTCAACAGACTTATCCCAGGTAACCCAAGCTGGGCAACTGGATACCATCCAGCCAGTAGCTTATTGAACCAAGGCTGCTGAGCTTTATGTTGGGCACACACTGGCCAATAGGAGTACATGTACCCCTCCCACCATTAGTATGGGTCTCTAGGGTAGGTCAGAGTAGGCTGGGTACTTGTCACTGGCAAATACCCATGCCCATTTGGTGACATTAGTCAACAAGATCGAATCACCTATAGCCATATTATAAACTATTGAGTGTCTCTCCCTGCCGTGGCGCACAATCTCTGATCTGTGTTCTCCTATCTTGATGCCCAAAGCGGTCGGTCTGTACAACTCTTTGCACAGTGCTGTTGATCATGTAGCCACATTTAACCTGCACTGTATAGTTGGAGCCACTTAGAGCCATAACCTTCATTATATAACCTACCCCACAAATTACTAGTGTACTTTAATAGTGAGTAGTTGTGTGAAAAGCCCCTGATTTACATGGGATCACATTGCTCTTTGTGTGTGTCAACTTACGGTGTTCATTTTACACATATAACACTCCAGTAATCAACCCCTGACCTCTTAGCTACTGTTTCCCACTTCAGATGACATTAGTAAGCAAATGGAACCATGAATCTGCCTTTTCCAGCTATCGCTGTAGTCAGCATGGTTGGAATGGGCATCCTAAGACAATGTAGAAATCACCTCATGTTTACTGAAAAACACGTACTACTTAAACAAACTGACAAGGTGTATGAGAAATCTAACTATGTAATATTACTGTAAGCAAAGGTCTCAAACGAAGCCACGTGAAATAACAAGCATGTTGTCTGTATTACACAACACCATACTGAAATAATCACACACGGATCTGACCAAGCACATACAACTTCATATGCTAAGGCTCTTATAAGTAACTTACCTAAACCATAAAGGCCTTTGAAATGTTACCTAATTAACAAGTACCATCAGCAACCTCACAAACACATAACACAAACAACAGTTATCATGATACCAAGTCAAATGCCATAAGGCAAACCTCCAAACAATACAATATCCTAGTTATAGCTGACTCCATAGTGAGACATGCCAGTGCACTACACAGCACTCTCTGCAAGGATAGGATCAGGGTCAGTTACTTAGCAGCTGCTGGGATTTGCCACATTATGCTTGAAGTCAGATCCCTGCATTACAGGCTCCTTACTGAAATGTCAGCAGTTGAAATGCTGAGTGCTGAAAATCCATAATAAAAAGACAAACACACAGCATAAGAGTGAATCCCCAAAATTGCTCTCCTCCTTAAAACTTCTTTTCTAGGAGGGTAGGCCACCCTGCACCCCCTGTGTGTGGGGAAAGCCTCCCTCACACAAAAAACGTATACATACCAACTATGAGATGTCCATACCTCAGAGAAAAGGGAATATTCCAAGAAATGGCAACTTGGACTTAATATCTCCATATTTCATATCTCGCTTTAGCTGGTCCTGACATTTCAAATGGTTACCTGCATCACAAATACATATATGACATAGTCATAGTGCACATGGGTGTAAATTACCTGAGATGTACCTCCCAGTAATATATGAAGACATGCATGATGAAGCTCTTGAATATCTGTCCAAGGCAGGTATGAATCTAGCCTTTATCAGCATTTCACCTTAACCAACAATGATGCTTCAATGTGTACAAAACATTATTGACTTTGGAAATTGGTTTAGCTTCTGGTGTCTCTCAAAGGGGGAACAATATATATCCACCAAGAATAAAATAATAGACAGTCTTACTGCTTTGCCAGGGTTGGCCTGCATCTACACCTCAAAGCTTTCATATACAGGCTAAACCTTGTCCACTTTATAGGGTCTTTTTTAGGCAAACTCAGTCTTCTCACACTTCCAACATAACACAACAGAATCTGGATAACATAAAGATATTGTTGCTCAACACTAGAAGCCTTAACAAAAAAAAAACAACCTGCACTCCCTGCAAGTATTAGTTACTATTGAAAACATCAGTATATATGCATCGTCCCAGAGACGTGGTTCAAGACCAGTGAGGACACTGCATCTGTGAAGGGTTTCAATGCCTATGACATGTTCAGGCTCACTGCAATAGATAATGGCTTTAAAGGTAGCTTTCATATTCTTAAAAAAGTACCCAATTAGACAAGATACTAACCTAGAACTTCTACAGATTTGACTTACTACTAAGAAATCCCAGGTCATATCAACGCTAACTGTAGGACTCTGTCCCTCTCAGCCTAACTGATATGGAGTAGCCATGCATTAACCCAAACATCATTCTCCTAGGTGACCTTAATCCCTCTATCAACATGGAGATTTGTACAGCCACAAAAATGTACTGTCAGAAATTTCTGGACCTCATTAATTAAAAGTGTCTGGACCAATTTGTCTGCACCCTAAATGGGTTTGACAAAATCCTGGAGCTGGTCCTTACCACAGGGGCAGATTTGCTCTACATTAAATATAACATCTCTCTGGAGAATTCAGACTACAAATTAGTCACAGGTTCATAGGCTAGTACTAGGCTAATTGCAATTATGGGCCATTTTAAGCCAAGCCAATTATCTCATGTGAGGATCAAACCCTGCACCTTATGTCTTTAAGGTAAACACCTTAACCATTATGCCAACTTCCTAACCCTTATGCCAACTTCCCACCCCATAGTCAATTGTTTATTTTCTTGTTGACTAAATTTACCCTACTAGGCTACTGGGGATTGTGTGGCATTTTTTTCTGGGGTGGGGGGCAAGACACTATTTATACTACTTTTGGTCATGGAGTCAGGGAACTTCTCCTGTTCTTTTTGATAGGTGTCATGGGATCTTTTATATTCACTGAGATACCACCAACAGTGTACTAAGAGAATCCACAGCATTCTGCACCAAAAGGAAGAAGGCTTCCTGTTGTGCCATTTACACAATGAGAATAAAGCTGGAAGAATCTTCTAATATTTCAGTATTCAGAGATTATGCTAAGACTAATCTACTAAAACTAAGCGATGACCTGGCTAAATTCAAAATCCTCTTCCAGCTTGATGGCCTCACTGCTTATGCAGAATCCTTTACTACAAAATTCTAAGCAAATGGCAGTAGATGCACAGATGTATTGATCTCCCTTCAGTCACTAGGAATGAACCGGAATATAAACAAGTTCTATAATAAAAAAAAAAATCTTTACATTGAAAAATAGGTTTAATTATCAATATGCCAAAAGCTCACTTGCTAAACTTAACATGGACCTCCAGACCATGATCAAATAAAGCAAACTGCCCCCCAGAAATAAAAGAGTAAAAACAAGAGATGCACCCTGGTTAAGTAAGACTACAAGAAGACTAATGCAAACTGGAGACAAAGCCTGGAAAACTGGCAGACAAACAAAACACAACAAAACAATATAAAAGTCTTCATAACCAGGCCAAAAGACAGATAATCTCTGACAAAAACATATTATAGTGAACCCCAAAATAATTGCAAAGCCAATCCAAGAAATTCTGGCCAACCATCAAGAAAATACTGAAACCAGGACACAAATACAGTCCTAGTCCATGTCCAGATAGTACACCTCTGGACACTTAATACCTACTTTGTAGACAGCATAGCATCTCTTACAGAACAATTTACTCATAGTACTGAAGATCACAAACAACAAACTATTACTTTCTCATTTACACTTTAACCAGTGTCTACAGCCTGTATAAAAACCTCTTAAGCAAACTAAAAATCTTCTCTGCATCTGCAGATAATCTACTCAGTGAATTCCTTAAATATAACAGCAAGTAGCATATCTTACCCAATATCCATACTCATAAATAGACCAATACAGGAAAATTGTGTCCACAGAATCTGTCCCTTCCATAAAGACAGTACTTCTGCAGACATCAGTAATTTCAGATCAATAGCTATCCTATCTCCCCCCCCTAACATCTAAGAAAAATGTATCGACAAACAGCTCCTACAATACCTTAACCAAGAAAAATTTCTAACTGAAATCCACCATGATGTTCTTCGTATTTCACTGTTGCAGTCATTACATTTGGGTTATCTGCTTGAAGTAGCCCTCAGTCGGCCTGATTAACAAAGTCTTGGGTCCTGCGTCAGATGCTGTCCCTTCTTCCATGACGTCAGGTCATTGGGGGTATAAAACATGCAGCTGATGCCATTACATCAGTCTTTCTTGCCGTGCAGTGCCCGAAGAAGAAGCAGTTCACAAGTGCCGGTCAGCCAACTCCTGAAATTTTCATTTTCGAGTTTCAGAACCGAAGTCTTCAACTAAAGCTAAGTACCCCGTTGGGGAAAATTTTTTTTGCTCCTTACCGATGTCAGTAAAAGGTAATAATTGCATTACTTGTGGAAAGCAAATACCTCACAAAGATTTTTATTTGTACTGTATTCCTTGCCTGGGCCCTGACCACGACGTACCTTGCTGTCGGTTTTGTGCTTTATTTAATCAGCGCACTATCCGTCATTTGTATATTTTCACCTCTAAATATTTCGGTTCTTGGTTTAATTATCCAGAAATGTCATCAGTTAGCCATCCGACTACCGGGATTCCGAAAAAATGCAAAGATAAAGACAGAGACAGGCTGCCTAGGTCCAAAGCTGCCAATGACGCTTCTGCTAAGCCAGTCGCCAGTTCGCCAGTACTCAGTGAAGCACTTTCGCAGCCCCTGATACCCGCTACTTTTGATTCGCAGGCCTCTACTGAGACCAATTCGGAGTCTGGTATGCTGCGAGATGCTTCAACTATGGAACCTGTGGATGTCTCTACCTTAGGTGGGTCCAGAGCCACTGTGCAGGCACCAGCTTCCGAGGGTGTAATCAGGCCTATGGACTTGCATATTAAACTGATGCCTCCTTCCTCATTTAGGCCTAAATCTCAAGCCATGCCTAAGAAACCGATGCCCAGGCCGCATGCTCAGGCCTCGATGCCTAAAAAACAAATGATAAGAATGGCTGAAGATCTTATAACTTTAATCAGGGGAAGCCAACCTCCCCCTTCTAAGAGACCTAGGACTGAAGTTGTTTATGAATCTTCTGACCAGGATTCTGATTTTTCTGATTCTTCTGATGATCTGGATCTGCCCTTATCTACTTATGAGGATTCTGATGCAGATGACTCTATTCCCTCTGCTTCCCCTCCAGAGGATTCTTTTTTTGGTGAGACCTTACATACTCTAAGGGAGCATTTCCACTGGGAAAGCCAGGATTTTTCTGATTCAAAAAGGAGACTTAGGGATTTCTTACTCCTGCCTCATCATAAGCCTTTTGCTATACCTCCTGTACTAGACATTGTTGACGATGCTTTTTCGGAATCTAGTTTGGCCCCTGATTCTTTGCCTCCTGCTCCTGGAAAACCTGACAGATATTACAGGGTTCCTGATTCACACAAGTTTCTTTTTAAAAATCCTATTGCGGATCCAGAGACTATTTCGCAGGCACCCAAAGGCATTAAGGCTTCTACTGCTAAAAATCCTACCCCTTATGATAGAGACTCCAGGGTGCTGGATAGATTGGGTAAGAAGGTTTACACTTCTGCAACCTTGGCCATTAGGGCTTTACACTGCTAGTTTCATATGTTAAAGTATCAACAACATGTTATTGGGTTGCTTAAACAGAAAATTATGTTGCTTCCTGACTGTGCTTTAAATAAAGAATTACAGGATTTAATGCGTTCTGCTGAACAGGTTGGTAAACATACTTTGCAATGTGGATCGGATTCATTTGAGGCCTCTTGCAGGGCTGTTGTTAACTGGGTCTGTGCTCAGAAGGCATGCTTGGCTTAAGGAGCAATCTTTGCCTGATCATGTTAAAGCTAAACTGTTGGATGCTCCCTTAAATCAGGACCGCCTGTTTGGCAACAAAGCTGAGGAAGTTCTTAAAAAGATGGAATATAAAGCTAAATCTATGCAAACTGTTAAAGATTTCTTGAAAGTTCAGCCTCCTAGATTTAGTAGGCATTAGCCCTCTAAGAATTGGTTCTTTCCAGCCCCTTCCAGGTCTTCTCAAGCCAAACCCAGACACAGCAGAAACCCCAGATTTCAGTCCCAGGGGAAATACAAGACTAAGCAGTGAGGAATTTCCACATGCAAATCTGGGAGTTGTAAGACTCCCCCCTATGGAAAATTGTCTCAATGACTTGCTTTAAAAACTTCCAAGCACTTCCCAACTGAATGCTCCTTTAGGTGGAAAGATTGGTCTGCAGGCCAAAAATTGGGAACTCATTACCCAGGACAAATGGGTTTTAAATATAGTGTCCCAAGGATACAGATTTCACTTCCACATGTTACCAACACCAAGCAGGTGGCCAGATCTACCACCGAATCAGTGGTCAGAGGCCCAAAATCAAGTTCTCTCTCTCTTAAGCATGGGGACTATTCAGTTGGTACCAGAAGAGGAAACGGGACAAGCTTTCTATTCAAGACTTTTCTGGTACCCAGAAAAGGCAATACATGGTGTCCTGTTCTGGACCTTTCTACTCTAAACAGCTTTCTGGTGATTCCAGAATTCAAAATGCTGACTCTTCACCAGCTGCTTCCTATGCTAGGCAAGGATGCATGGTTGGCAACACTAGACTTAAAAGAAGCATACCTGCACATCCCTATCAGGGAGTCTTGCAGAAGATACCTATGCTTCAGAGCAGGCTACTTGCACTATCAGTTCTCTGCACTGCCCTTTGGCCTATCTACTGTGCCCAGGGTATTCACAAAGTGCCTAGCTCCAGTCATTGCATTTTGCAGGCAAATAAATATTCGAATATACCCATACCTAGATGATTGTCTAATTCAGGCAGAAAGCCAGGACATACTTTTGAATCATCTGGCCTTTGTTCAAAGGGTGCTGACTTGTCTGGGGTACACCATAAATGAAAAGAAATCACACTTGGTACCCTGTCAACAAATTATATTCCTGGGACCAAGCTTATATACAACTTCCCAGATGGCTTTTCTCATGCCAGAGAAACAGATTCATTTGACAACCTACTTCAAACAAGTGGCCACAAAAACCCAGCTATCTGCAAGGCAAATACTGCAAGCCTTGGGGTTCATGGCCTCCTGCATTCTTCTAATTCCATATGCAAGGCTGCATATGAGGAAACTACAATGGTATCTCAAAAGCCTATGGTGTCAACACTCAAAGGATCTAGAAGCAATGATTCCTATCATACCTTGCCTACACCTAGAGTTCCTTTGGTGGGCAGAGGCCTGCCACCAAAACAGGGGACTACCATTCACATTACCCCCTGCCACCCAAACCTTAACAACAGACGCATCAGACTGGGGGGCTCACCTGGCAGGGAAGTGTATTCAGGGCAAATGGAACCCAAGTCAAATGCACCTGCACATAAATCAAAAGGAAATGTTAGCTGTACATAATGCTCTGACAGACTTCAAGGACCACATTCTTCCAGGACAACTAATGGTAAAGATGGACAACACCACTGTCATGTGGTACGTAAGCAGGGGGGTACATATTCTTATCCCCTTTGCAGACTAGCCATGGCATTGTGTAACACAGCCTTGAGTTGCCAAGTGAATCTGCAAGCTCAATTCCTACCAGGAAAACTAAATACACTGGCAGAAGGACTAAGCAGAAACCTCATGGACCCACACGAGTGGAAACTGGAACCAAGGATTTTCAACATGTTGACAAGCAAGTGGGGGAGCCCAGATATAGACCTGTTTGCCTCCCCCCAGAACCATCAATTGGACAAATTTTGCACAAGGATTCCCCACAAGCTAGCTTGGAAAGTGGATGCTCTATCCTTCAGCTGGAAAAACCTATCAGTTTATGCCTTTCCTCCTCTGCCTCTGCTCTCCAAGGTACTACTAAAGATCAAACAGGACAAGCCAAGGAAGATTTTAATTGCACCAGACTGGCCACACCAACACTGGTACTCCCTCTTGTGCAGTGTGTCACGCTTGACCCCATGGCACCTGCCTCAGATTCTTTCCCTGTTGTCTCAGCAGGAGAACCAGATTCTGCACCCTCAGCTGCAAACCCTGAACCTAGCAGCCTGTCTAATTACCTAATCTCTCCTTTACCACCCCTCAGTAAATCAGTGATGGATATCATTTTAGAGGCAAGGAGGCCTAGTACTAGAAAATCTTATGCTGCAAAATTGAAAAGATTTTGTGCCTGGAACCAATCTCAAGGGATGAGTGCAGCAGTGCCCAATTTACCTCAGATTCTACAATATTTGACTGACAAGCTTCATAAGGGCTTGTCCTTTTCCTCCATCAGAATTCATGCCTCAGCCATTTCAGCTCATTACAGCACACAGCCTCCCCTCTTCTCTCACCCACTGCTCAAGCAGTTCCTCAGAGGGGCCACAAATTTAAGGCCACCCAGGAGAGCTCCAACTCCAGCCTGGGACCTTAACTTTGTCTTGGAGAAACTCACTTTTACTCCTTTTGAGCCAGCTGCTAGTGAAGATTTAAAATTCCTTTCCTGGAAAACAGCTTTCCTTTTAGCAATCATTTCTGCAAAAAGGGTTTCTGAATTACAGGCCCTTATGGCAGTTGAGCCTTTCATCATCTTTCATGCAGGCAGGGTGTCCCTCAGAACCAGTCCCTCCTTCATGCAAAGGTGGTATCCAGTGTGGCTTTTAATCAGTCCATTCATTTGCCTACCTTCTTTCCTAACACACAGAACAAAGGGGAACGGGCACTGCACTCCTTAGATGTGCACAGGCAACTTAGATTTTACTTGGACAGGACTAAACCTCAAAGGAAATCTGAACAACTGCTAGTGGCATTTGCTGCAGGGACAGAGGGGAAAGCTATTTCAAAGCAAACCATTTCCAAATGGATAGGCCACTGCATTCATTTCTGCTATAAGCACCATGGAAAACCTATCCCATAGGGCATCAGACCCCATTCAACCAGGGCTGCATCTACCTCCACAGCTTTTCTCAGGGGCGTTCCTAATAGGGACATCCTAGAAGCTGCTACTTGGAGTTCTGTACATACTTTCACCAAGCATTATCATTTGCCAATTTTCTCTAAATCCAGAGCTGGCTTTGCCACTGCAGTCTTGCAGGGTCTTATAGCTGGTCCTAATTCTATTTAAATTCTTCCTCCCAACCTTAGCTTTGGGAATCTACCCAAATGTAATGACTGCAACAGTGAAACACAAAGAACATAGTACAGTTGTATACACTTACCATAAATGTAGATGTTCGAGTGTATTCACTGTCCTGGTTGCCTACCCTCCAACCCCCTTTCTTCATTTGGCTATACCTCTACTCTCCCTTACTATGCTCAAAAAGCTTTTTGGTGTATTTGCTTTTTTGTTGGAGGTATATCCTTGTAATTATAGATTTAATTGCTTCCCATTTGGAGGGGGGGGGGGCAACTGACATCTGGGGCAAGAAGAACTGACGTAATGGCATTGGCTGCATGTTTTATACCCCTGGTGACCTGACGTCATGGAAGAAGGGACATCATCTGATGCAGGACCCAAGACTTTGTTAATCAGGTGACTGAGGGCTACTGCAAGCAGATAACCCAAATGTAATGACTGCAACAGTGAATATACTCGAACATCTACATTTATGCTAAGTGTACACAGCTGTACTATTTTCGACCATCCCATAGCACAAATACAGCTCTTGCAGCTCTCACAGATACAGTGAAGAAAGCCAGAGATAGCAGTCAGCTTGTCTCTGCCATATTCCCTGACCTATCAAAGGTCTCTGATGTGGTCAGCCATAATAAACTACTAGAGCAAATATCAGCCTTAGGTCTAACACCAAACTCCATAAACTGGTTCAATAGTTATCTCACTGATATTTGACAATCAGTAAAATGGCAATCAGTACTCTCACCTTTTCTCCCTGTCAACACTGGCATCCCACAAGGATCAGTCCTTAACTGATATCCTCACAAATTCTCTTAACACTTGCACAGGACATGCTTCTCTCATACAGTACACTGATGATTCAACACAATATGTACTTCCAACAACCATACACACCTCAACCAAATTAGACAAGAATCCCTCACTGCCACTGAAAAATGGTTACAAAACTTTCAAATCCTGCTTAACCCAAAGAAAACCAAACTTTTACTTTTCTATCCTAAATCTCTGTCTCATGAAGAACACAACTTTAAAATATACTCCCTCAATAATATCACTTTAGAAATGGTAACCTATTCAAAACTCTTAGGCATGACATAGAAGACAACCTTAAATTTGATTTACACATACAAAATGCCATCAAAAACACCAAAAACTAGGCTTACTCTACAGATTTAGAAACGTCCTCACCTCCACATCCAGATACACCCCGTTATCTTCTGCCTTCTCTTCTTTATGGACCCCCCCATCTTCACTAATGTTCAAATCTCAGTTACTCAAAAACTTAACCAGTGTTAGAATAAAATAGCCAGATTTGCATCAAATTCTCAATGCTGTATCCAACACTGCAGTGCACTGAAAACACTTAACTGACTAGAACTACCCACCAACCTAAAATATGTTCAGCCAATCAGCACACATAAAATCATTCATTATGCAGTCACCTGCTCAGCCTTAAATTCTACACTACAAAAACACTCCCCTAATTGGCCCCTGCAGTCAAGTAACAAAGTTCAAGTCAATGTTCATAAACCAACTAAATAAGCAGGGGATTGTCTGTATTCTAACTCCATAGCTAAAATAAGGAACTCTATGCCCTCATCTATAACGACAGACACAAACCATCAAATCCTTTATACACTATCTTAAAAACTATCTAAAAAATACATGGCTCTGCTCATGTTCTACAACAAGTTAATTAAATAGCTCCTCAATTTGTAACTGTAACAGCATTAGCCTTGTTGCTGCTTTTATATATGATACAAGTGATAATTTATTGCCTCTTTTACCTCTACCTTATGTTACTATTATCACTATATAATCCCTAACTTTTCTTTCTCCCTTTTGCTTCTTCCCTATCCATACCCCACACTTTACTAATAAACACACAAGTTTCTATCTCCTACGTTCCCTCTCCTGTAACTCCCCTCCTGTACCACCCTGTGCTACAAGATATGTATACTACGTACATTGTATCCTATAACTCCCATCCTGTACCATCCTGTACTATAAGATATGTAGACTAAGTACTTTGTATCCTGTAACTTCCCTCCTGTCCCAACCCTGTACTACAAGATATGTGTACTAGGTACAATGTATCCTGTAACCACCCTCCTCTCCCAACCCTGTACTACAAGATATGTATACTAAGTACATTGTATATTGTAACTCCTCTCCTGTCCCAACCCTGTGCTATAAGATATGTAGACTAAGTACTTTGTATCCTGTAACTTCCCTCCTGTCCCAACCCTGTACTACAAGATATGTGTACTAGGTACAATGTATCCTGTAACCACCCTCCTCTCCCAACCCTGTACTACAAGATATGTGTACTAGGTACAATGTATCCTGTAACCACCCTCCTCTCCCAACCCTGTACTACAAGATATGTATACTAAGTACATTGTATATTGTAACTCCTCTCCTGTCCCAACCCTGTGCTATAAGATATGTATACTAAGTACATTGTATCCTGTAACTCCTCTCCTGTCCCAACCCTGTACTATAAGATATGTATACTAAGTACTATGTATCATATAACTCCCCTCCTGTACCACCCTGCACTATAAGATAGGTATACTAAGTACTATGTATCCTGTAACTCCCCTCCTGTCCCAACCCTGTGCTATAAGATATGTATACTAAGTACTTTGTATCCTGTAACTCCCCTCCTGTACCACCCTGTACTATAAGATATGTATACTGAGTACATTGTATCCTGTAACTCCCCTCCTGTACCACCCTGTACTATAAGATATGTATACTAAGTACATTGTACCTTGTAACCACCCTCCTCTCCCAACCCTGTACTACAAGATATGTATACTAAGTACATTGTATGCTGTAACTCCACTCCTGTCCCAACCCTGTGCTATAAGATATGTATACTAAGTACATTGTATCCTGTAACTCCCCTCCTGTACCATCCTGTATTATAAGATATGTATACTACGTATAATGTATCTTGTAACTCCCCTCCTGTTCCAACCCTGTACTATAGTATATGTATACTAAGTACTTTGTATCCTGTAACTCCTCTCCTGTCCCAACCCTGTGCTATAAGATATGTATACTAAGTACATTGTATCCTGTAACTCCCCTCCTGTCAAAACCCTGTGCTATAAGATATGTATACTAAGTACATTGTATCCTGTAACTCCTCTCCTGTCCCAACCCTGTGCTACAAGATATGTATACTAAGTACTTTGTATCCTGTAACTTCCCTCCTGTCCCAACCCTGTACTACAAGATATGTATACTAAATCCATTGTATTTTGTAACTTCCCTCCTGTCAAAACCCTGTGCTACAAGATATGTATACTAAGTACTTTGTATCCTGTAACTCCCCTCCTGTCCCAACCCTGTACTACAAGATATGTATACTAAGTACTTTGTATCTTTTAACTCCTCTCTTGTCCCAACCCTGTACTACAAGATATGTATACTAAATACATTGTATTTTGTAAATTCCCTCCTGTCCCAACCCTGCACTATAAGATATGTATACTAAGTACATTGTATCCTGTAACTCCACTCCTGTACAATCCTGTACTATAAGATATGTATACTAAGTACATTGTATCTTGTAACTCCACTCCTGTCCCAATCCTGTACTTTAAGATATGTATACTAAGTACATTGTATCCTGTAACTCCCCTCCTGTCCTAACCCTGTACTATAAGATATGTATACTAAGTACATTGTATCCTGTAACTCCCGTCCTGTAATACTCTGTACTATAAGAGATGTATACTAAGTACATTGTATCCTGTAACTCCCGTCCTGTAATACTCTGTACTATAAGAGATGTATACTAAGTACATTGTATCCTGTAACTCCCCTCCTGTCCCAGCCCTGTGATATAAGATATGTATACTAAGTACTTTGTATCCAGTAACTCCCCTCCTGTCCCAACCCTGTTCTACAAAATATGTATACTAAGTACATTGTATCCTGTAACTCCCCTCCTGTCCCAACCCAGTGCTATAAGATATGTGTACTAAGTACTTTGGATCCTGTAACTCCCCTCCTGTCAAAAACCTGTGCTATAACATATGTATACTGTGTACTTTGTATCCTGTAACTCCCCTCCTGTCAAAACCCTGTGCTATAAGATATGTATACTATGTACTTTGTATCCTGTAACTCCCCTCCTGTCAAAACCCTGTGCTATAAGATGTGTATACTATGTACTTTGTATCCTGTAACTCCCTTCCTGCACCCCCTGTACTATAAGATATGTATACTAAGTACATTGTATCCTGTAACTCCTCTCCTGTCCCAACCCTGTACTACAAGATATGTATACTAAGTACTTTGTATCCTGTAACTCCCCTCCTGTCCCAACCCTGTAGTACAAGATATGTATACTAAGTACTTTGTATACTGTAACTTCCCTCCTGTCCCAACCCTGTACTACAAGATATGTATACTAAGTACTTTGCATCCTGTAACTCCCCTCCTGTACCAACTATGTATTATAAGATATGTATACTAAGTACTTTATATCCTTTAACTCCTCTCCTGTCCCAACCCTGTACTACAAGATATGTATAATAAATACATTGTATTTTGTAACTTTCCTCCTGTCCCAACCCTGTACTATAAGATATGCATACTAAGTACTTTGTATCCTGTAACTCCCCTCCTGTTCCAACCCTGTACTATAAGATATGTATACTAAGTACATGTTATCCTGTAACTCCCCTCCTGTACAATCCTGAAGTGTAAGATATGTATACTAAATGCATTATAATAAACAAAAGTTATTTAACAAGCAGAATCATACCGATCTGAATCATATAATTGTTATGACCACTTGTCTCATGTATATAGTCTCCTTGGTAATATCTAATGTTTGTGAATAATTCTGCAAGTATGTATTCTCTAATACATGTAAAAATGATGTACTATCCATTATTGTATATTCTTTCTTGTATGTGAAAATATCCATTGTTGGTCTGTAACAAGCTAATGAAATATGTCAATTGTTTCTGGAGCTTTTCTCCCTGGGCCTCTGCTGAAAATGGGTCCCCACTCAGTTAGAGTTTCCCAGTAAACAAATGTCAAATAAACAAAGAAAAAAGGAAAGAAAAATAAATAAAAAGCCAGATCAGAGGTAAAAGTTATCACTCAGGTGAATGTTAACTACATGGCCTTCTATAATTATATTAGAAATCTCACAAATTATTCACCCCACTGTGCAAAAATATTATTAAATTGTATGACATACTCAGACACAGAGTTTGTATTGATGAAGTCCACACTACTAGCAGTCAAATTCAGCTCAAACTTTACTCCCATCCTTTCTTGTATTCCCCGATGACATAGGATCATTATGGATTAATAAAGAAGGACAAACATAACCTATAAATTCTGGACCCAAGCCAGCTCAAGTTCATCAAGGGCAGATCCCACCTCCTTAACATGGTCAACTTGTTGAGAAGGTTACTGAAGCGATAGATGAAGGCCAATCAATGCGCATCACATATCTAGCTCTTGTAATGGCATTCAACTCAACCACCACACTGGGCATTGTTGATAAACTCTCCCAGTTAAATGTAAATCCCTGTGTAACTCATTGGATAGCAAACTGTCTCACAAATAAAATCCAGAAAATAAATGTGGGTGACTCTACCTCCTCCAAAAGATTTATCACTCCTGGTGTACCCCAAAGTTAAGTCAATGAGCCTTTCTTCCTTGACATTTACTTCTTGGAGTCCAAAACAAATGTTAAGAGTTTGCAGCTGACCAAATCTGTAGATCACTGCAAACCTAGTGTCATCATAAACTCCCCAGAGGATATCAAGATCCTTTCAAGTTGGGCTTTCCCAAACAAATTGCTGGTGTCAAAATCATGGGCTAAAACTAAATGCTAAGAAATGTATAATAGTATCCTTTGCCAAATGTGACTTCACTTGTAGCTGTCTGCTTTCACATTTTTTTCTTTGCTTGTAGCCAGTCACCATCTGCATCTTTTGGCCTATGTTTTAAAAGCTGTCTGAGAGACATACTCAATGTAGTGCACTCAGATGTCAGACTACAGGAGAAGAAAGAGAGGAGTCCAGGTTTGGCAGTCTAAGAATCATTCTCTGCATATTATTACACCTGTGTACCTGTCATTGATGATCCCTGTCAGACTTTATCTAATAGATATCACTGTCCAGCTAGATGTATGTATCCTGAAAGAAAAACCCTAGCCAAGCCAGAGTTTTCATTTTGTAATACCTTACTATACCTGTAATTGTGGCCCGTTTAATATATGCAAATGACCCCTTAAGAACATACAGTGCTTTAGCTACATGGGTTCTGAATGCCTATAAACTTCCCATTCTCATAAAACAAAGCCCGTCCCTGACTCTTTTCAAAAAGAATTTGGATAAATGGATGGGGAAGCATAAATTCATTTCAGGGGTACTGCCTATGTCCCTTATGGACTGAGGAAGTCTGTACAATGACTCAGGGCTCTAACACCCAAAGACCCACTACCCTGATACTACCCAATCCCATATCTGGGGAATTAAGATATAATATTGTCATATCCTGGGTATTAATGGCTAGGCTTGTAAAGGCTCTTGTGCCATTAGCCTAGTAATCACCTATAAATCTATGAAGATATGACTTTTACTTTTTAGTGCCCCTTTTGGTATGTACCTTTCTAAACTGGAACTACTGCAATGCTTTCTCTCAAAAAAATTCAGAGACTTAAACCATAAAAACTAAACACACCATCTCAGAGTTGTCCTTCTACTCTGTATCATACAGGCTCCTAAGAGCTAATGTCTGCCTTATGTATAGTGCCTCAGCAGACCCTATCCTGTATAACCTATTGCACATTCAGAAGTCCAAGGTTAACATGATCAACCCCAATGGGTGTATTTTGAAACATAAGTAGGACATGTTGGAGGGATAGATATGTATCACAGTGAATATTTCTAATGTAGAACTACCTTTCTACATAAACCCACAAATTCAACCCAGCTTAGCACCCATGTACCAACATATACTTGTTCTGCCCACCTTTGGTTTATCTTACACAAAACACAAGGGCCAGAAAACTACACTGGGAATGTAAGACTAGGCTTCTTAAGATCCTCACAGATCAGTAGCCTACCAAACTCCTATGAACCTATGTATTTTCCATCCCTTCATCTCATAGCCTATTTTACATTCTGCTATCTTCTTGTCTAATATAGGTAGAATTCATTCAAACCCAAGTTAAACAAACCTTAATAGTTATGGGTAGCAGATGATTAAGGCACAAATGTTTTTGTCTATTAGAATTGGACACTGTGCGACCACGGCCGGATGACTCTTGGCCTTTGTGCAGTGAGACAATTTAATTCTAATTCCATGTAGAAACTCATTGTGTTTGTTAGTTTTCAGTAATTTGAAAAAAGCTAGAAAGTACACCAAAAGAAAATGTTAGTGTCTTGCTGGGTAACACTTATTTTGTAGACCCACATTCTTTTTCTGTCACAAAACACATAGACTACTTTTCAGATTTATATGATACATCATATTAATTCATTAAGCTTTTCTTATCCGATGTTACTGCATTCCTATTTGGGTAACATCAGTTCTCCTGTGAACCTAAAGTACATAATATGTTGTTCCAGGGTTTTCTGTATTCAAGCCTCCTCAAAAAACCCTGTTAACAGCCCAACATTTGACATTTATGCTAGAGGCTAGCCTTTCATATGCTGAACTGTCTTCTACGTGGCACACCTCATCATAAAAAGGTTCTCATCCAGGAAAAAGGAGATCATTGTTCCCCTCTACTCATCACTCATTAGACCCATTATAGAGTACAACACCCCTTTTGGAATGTACTTCACAAGACATCTGCAGCAGCTGGAAAGGCCACAGAAGTACCTCACAAAGAGGATTACTGGCCTCAAACAAATGCCCTACACTGACTGCCTCAAAAAACTCCAGTTTTACTCCGTAGCATATCGCCTACTCCGAGGTGATCTCTGCCTAACATATAAAGCTATGTCAAACCCAGAGCTGTTGGACATGCTACACCTAAAGAAATCCCAATCCCTCTGAGCTACACACTCTAGGGACCTAAACATTGTCACCAGAAAAAACAGGACATGCTGGAGAGATAGATTCCTGTCCCAGAGATTCCTATACTCTGGAACAAGCTACCCATCTATGTCAAGCAAAGTTCTTCATTAGCACTCTTCAAGAAAAATCTTGATGAGTGGATGGGAAATGGGAAATACACCCGGGGGTTCACTTCTGT